>NC_133648.1:50350707-50650707 GCF_009905375.1 Apium graveolens | reverse complement strand
AACAAAAAGTTCCTTTTAACACTGCCAACTCATCTCGAACATAGAATCACTGCCATAAGAGAAGCAAGAGATCTGAGTGAGATTTCTTTGGAAAGGCTCTATGGTGTGTTAAAGACTTATGAGCTGGAGCAGATTCAGCAGAAGGAAGTTTACGGGAAAGGAAGAGTGGTCAGCACGTCTACTGCTCTAGTAGCTGATGAACAACAACAACAACCACAATATCAACAACAATCTCAACAGTCAGAAAGAATGGTACAGTCTTCCAAGGTTGAAGATAATGTGATAGTAGCAGAATTTGATTCTCCTACTACAAATCAATCAGGAGATGATTATTATTCCTTGGAAGAACTGGAGCAATTGGAGGATGAGTCAATGGCCCTGATTGTCAAGAGATTCTCAAATGTCAGATTCAAAAGGAATCCCAAGTTCAAGTACAAGTCCAACTACAACAGATTCCAGAAAGGTGGATCTTCATCCTCTAACACCAGCAGTGGTGGGTATAAAACAGGGATGGTTGATCGAAGCACCATTCGATGCTTCAACTGTAATGAGTTGGGACACTTTGCCACAGAATGCAGGAAGCCAAAACAAGCTAGGAAGAACTCTTACGATTCTAATCAGAAGAGTAAATCTGAAAGGGCGTACCTGGCAAAGGGAAGAAGCTGGGATGATACTGACAGTGAAGATGAAGAAGTTGGGAATCTTGCTCTCATGGCTAGTAATGCAAGCACCTCATCGTCAAGAAAAGAGGTAAAACTTTCTGATGCTGAAATGGTTTATCATCTAAGAGGTAACTTAGATTGTGCTCGTCGTGATAATGAATTGTTAAATCAACAAATCAAAGACCTTGAGAAAGAGGTCAATGAATTAAGACTTGTGCACATTAATCAAGATAAACTTAAAGAACAAGTATCTTTTCTAGAGAATAGAGTTGACTGTTATAGACAACTCGAAACTATTCTCAAAGATAAGATCACCGGTCTTGAGGCTAAGGTTAAAGCTTACTTTAATTCTTGTTCGAAGTCCAAAGAGTTTTACAATAAGCAAGCTGTTAATCAAACACATGGAATAGGTTATGCTTACAATGCTGCTATTGGAAAATTAGGCATAAACTCCCCTCCTCATGTATGTGCTAAAGGCAGGGAAGTACCGCATGTGCTTAAGGGTGTTGATGAACCCCTCTATAAAGAATCAATTGCTGAACCATTTGATGAGACCTCTTTTATTATTCAAGAAGAAATCCGTGCTGAAGATAATGCTAATGAGAAAGCTGTCTCCAAGTCAAGTGTGTCAAAAGTTCCAGTCAAGGTTGTGAAAGCAACTGAGACTAACTCAGACACACATGAGTTGGATAACACAAATGCCATGTCTACCATGCATAAGTTGCCTATTGTTAATCCTTCTCATAAAGCATGTGGTGTTCCTGATTGTATGTCTTGTGCTTTTAATCTGTTGTTTGCTTATTTTAATGGTAAGCATGTTTCTAATGATAAGACTACTCCTCGTCAGCATGTGAATAATAGAAAGCATGATAGGTCTAAGACTGCTAGTCCTCCTAAAGCTAGAAAGGAGACTTTTGTACCTAAGCCTAAACAGAAATTTGATAAGGCTATTTTAAAGGTCAAATGTTCAGTCATTGAGAATGTTGAGAATAGTAAAATTAAGAATGTTGTTTTGCCTGATAAAGGCCAATTTTACAAGTATGCCGGACCCAGCCAAGCTTGGGTTCCGAAGAAGTTCTAATCCATTTATATTGCAGGGCATTAAACAGGTACAACTGGTAGTGTGGATTCTTGACAGCGGATCGTCAAGACATATGACCGGAGATAGAGCCCTGCTATCAAATGTGGTTGAGAAAGCTGGCCCAGTGGTTACCTTTGGAGATAACAGCAAAGGTTTAACGGAGGGATATGGCTGTTTGCAAGCTGGAAATGTTATCATTGAAAATGTATATGTTGTGCAAGGACTTGAACACAATCTGCTTAGCATTAGTCAGTTCTGTGACAACGGCTACAATGTTTTATTCGACAAGCTGAAGTGTCAGATTCTGCACAAGAAAAGTGAAAAACCCTCCTTAATGGGAATCCGGAAAGGAAATCTGTTCGTAGCTGACATGAACTCTGGAAGCAATCTTGAAGTCAATTGTTTCTATGCAAAGGCATCGTCAGATGAGAGTTGGCTATGGCACAAGAGACTTTCCCATCTCAATTTCAAAACAATGAATTCTCTTGTCAAAAGAGAATTGGTAAGAGGTCTGCCTCAACTGGAATTCTCTCCAGAAGGACTATGTGAGGCTTGCCAGAAAGGAAAGTCAAAGAAAGCAAGTCACAAAGGCACTGACACATCTTCCATAACTGGTGTTCTGCAATTATTGCACATGGATTTATTTGGTCCAGTTAATATCCTTTCTATGTCAAAGAAGTGTTACTGTCTTGTGATAGTTGATGACTATTCCAAGTATACGTGGGTTTTATTTCTTCACTCTAAGGATGAAACACCACAAGTTGTGATTGATCATATCAAGATGATTGAGTTAGATTCTAACGTCCCTGTTAGAGCAATAAGGTCAGATAATGGGACAGAATTCAAGAATACACTTCTCAATGGATTCTGTACAGACAAAGGGATTACCAGACAATTTTCAGCTCCTAGAACCCCTCAGCAAAATGGAGTGGTAGAAAGGAAGAATCGTACATTGATTGAAGCTGCAAGAACGATGTTAAATGAATCAGGTCTTCCAATGTACTTTTGGGCTGAAGCTGTCAATACTGCATGTTATACTCAGAATCGAACTCTAATCAACAAAGACTTCATGAAAACTCCTTATGAGATTTTGAATGAACAGAAACCTTCTATCAAATACTTTCATGTATTTGGTGCCAGATGCTTCGTGCTCAAGGATGGAGATGATCGTCATGGTAAGTTCGAGGTAAAGGCATATGAGGGTATTTTTGTTGGATATGGAAGAAGATCATATAGAGTGTATATCATTGATCAACACAAAGTAACTGAAAGTGTCAATGTTACATTTGATGACACTAAACTCCCTAGTATCCAAACTGAAGATCCTTCCGAGAAACTGAAGTTTGATGATACGTCAGATTCAGAATCAGAACATGGTCAAGAACCTGAGGTTATTGCTGGTGAAGAACCTGTTAATCCTGATTATACTCAAGGTAATAGTGATGGAAACTTTGGCAACAATGGAGATACCACTGCTACTGACGGAGAATCTTCAAGCCAACATTGCAACAACTCAGGGGGAGATGCTGAAGGATCATCTAGTAGGACACAACATCACAATGAATTTCAAGGCAAATCATCAAGATCATATCTTCCAAGACAGACAGTCTGGAATAAAGCTCACCCTTTTGAGTTGATTATTGGTGATCCAGATGTTGGAGTCAGAACTAGACGTGCTACTCAAAATGAGTGTCTGTTCTCAGGATTTCTTTCTGAGATGGAACCTAAGAAAATTGAAGAAGCACTGTCTGATCCAGATTGGGTGATTGCTATGCAAGATGAACTCAATCAGTTTGAAAGTCAACAAGTCTGGAAACTGGTACCTAGGCCTGTACACAAGAAAGCTGTTGGTACTAGGTGGGTATTCAGGAATAAACTAGATGAAGATGGTGTGGTTACAAGAAACAAGGCAAGACTGGTAGCTAAAGGGTATTCTCAAGCTGAAGGTATTGATTATAATGAAACCTATGCTCCAGTGGCTAGACTTGAGGCCATCAGGATATTTCTGGCATTCGCAGCATTTTCAAACTTTAAAGTTTATCAAATGGATGTCAAGAGCGCCTTTCTGAATGGAAAGCTGGATGAAGAGGTATATGTAGAGCAACCTCCTGGTTTTGAAGATCCAGATCATTTGGATTTTGTCTTCTTTCTTTTCAAGGCTATCTATGGGCTAAAACAGTCTCCAAGAAAATGGTATGACACTCTCTCTGAATTTCTTATTGAAAATAGCTTTATTAGAGGTGTCATAGACAAAACTCTCTTTTCTAAAAAACATAAGAATGATACTATATTAGTCCAAGTCTATGTAGATGATATAATATTTGGGTCTACTAATGATAATCTCTGTAAGAGATTTGCTAAGTTAATGCACAGCAAGTTTGAAATGAGCATGATGGGAGAGCTGAAGTTCTTTCTTGGATTACAAGTAAATCAAAGGTTAGATGGAACATTTATTTGTCAATCCAAGTATCTCAAGGAACTCCTCAAAAAGTACAATCTAGAGGATTCTGCATCAGCAAGGACTCCATCAACTACAACTGTCAAGCTTGGACCATGTGAAAACTCCATTAAGGTAGATGTCACAAGCTACAGAGGTATGATTGGCTCGTTACTCTATCTTACTGCAAGTAGACCAGATATTATGTATGCTACATGTTTATGTGCAAGGTTCCAAGCAGATCCTAGAGATATTCATCTCGTTGCTGTTAAACGAATCTTAAGATATCTTAAGGGAACACCAAATCTAGGTATTTGGTACCCTAAAGAATCTGGTTTTAACCTTGTCGGATATACAGATTCAGATTATGCAGGAAGTGTTGTTGATAGGAAAAGCACCTCAGGAAGTTGTCAATTCCTAGGAAGCAGGCTAGTCTCATGGTACAGCAAGAAACAGCAAACAGTTTCCAACTCAACGGCCGAGGCTGAATATATTGCTGCTGGAAGCTGCTGTGCTCAGATCTTGTGGATTAGGAACCAACTACGAGACTATGGCTCTGTATTGAACAAGATTCCTATTTTATGTGACAACACAAGTGCAATAGCCATCACCAACAACCCTGTGCAGCACTCGAGGACAAAGCACATTGACATCAGGTATCATTTTATTAGAGAGCACGTCATGAATGGTACTGTTGAACTATTTTTTGTTCCAACAGAAGAACAAATAGCAGATATTTTCACTAAACCACTTGACGAATCCACATTTACCAGATTAGTTGGTAAATTGGGCATGTTGAATAGTTTTAGTGATTAATTTAGTTAATATCTGGGATCTGTTCTTGAATGAATTTACAAATGAATTTTTCATAAATGAAAAATTCATTTGCAAATTTATTTTATCATTTTATCATATTTCTTGCTTATTTCTATGTAATATATATTATCTTATCTATTTTTATTTTCCCTACTTGTTAATTTAAAATACCTCAGAATATTTTATTTCCTCTAAAAATATTTTTCTATGAATTTTATTTGCTAAAATTCAATAGAAATCTATTTTTGGAATAAAAATAATAAATTCTGATATATTGTCTTTGTTTCTGTAAAAATTATAAGTTTTTATTTCAGTTTTACTATTTTGTAATATAGTTTCAGTACATATATAGTAGTCTGTTCCTTTTATTTTATTTTGTTTTCTACTGCAATGACAATCGGCAAGACAATTGAATTGTCTTGCTGAAAGTCATTTCAGTATATGTTTGTATATGTCGGTATAGTTTATACTGGCAAGACAATCGGTATGACTATCAATTGTCTTGCCAGTTTTAAACCATATATATAATTAGTTTCATTTTATTATTATACTGGTATGACAATCGGTATGACTATCAGATTGTCATACCAGTTATAATTTTAATATTTATTCTATTGTTTTTCTTTCTCCTTCTTTTGCCTGGTATGACAATCGATATGACAATCCCGGATTGTCATACCAGCTGTAATATAAAGGCATGTGTTTGTATTGTTTTTAAACCATTTCAACAGTTCAGTTCATTTCAAAAAAAAAAAATCGAACAGTTTTTCTCTCTTAATTTTCTCTCTTCTCTCTCTTCGAACTAAAACCAACAATCTGCTATTTCCTTGCTCGAGTTTTTACTCAGCAAACTAATTCATCACTTTGTGATATATACATACAAGTATATATATACAGAGGTGCTGTTGGATTTTTCTTAAATAAAAACAAAAACAAATAAAAATCAGTTTGCCCCTTCAAATTCAATTTGTGTTTGTTGATTTTGAACTTTTTATTTTTATTTTTATTTTCAATTTCTGATTTGTGTCTTTTGGTTTGTCAAAACTGTGTTTGTGAGTTAGGAATTTTAACGAGATACATTTCTGTCTAAATTTTTCGATTATAATTAATTTAATTCGAATTATTAAATTAATTTAATTAATTCGAATTTTCTTAATATTATTCTTAAAATTCTGAAAAGCGTGTGTCTTATTATTATTTTAAATGGCTCTCAATTTCCAAATTGTCGCGCATAATCAGGTTGGTTATTTTAATCCGGAAAAATGTGATGTTGAAAAATTTAAGCCATGGATTAGATTTTTAAATGACCATTCGATTGTTAGCTCTGCTATTAAATCAAATGTGATTTTAAACGTCGATCTACTTAGACTGATTTGCACAACTTCTACTGTGGCCGATGATTCAAAATCTTTTTCATTCACCGTCGCAAACACACAGTATGTAGTTGATGAAACAGTCGTCAATCGTGCGTTAAATTTTCCACTAGACAATTTCTGTAATTTACCCTCTGAAAATGATATCACAAATTTTTTCAATGCTATTCACTATCAGGGGGTGATCAATTTAACCAAACTTTCTAAATCAAATTTGGTGTCTGAATGGGATATTTTCTTCGATACACTTTCCAAAGTGTTTGCCAACTGCACAAAATCCAATTTTCATAACATCACTTCCACTCTGCAGTATATTGGTCTTGCGGTTGTTTTCAATCAAAGGATCAATTTTGGCAAACTACTTTTTCCCATTCTCTTGAGACGTCTAACTTCTGCTTTACGTGATCATTCTACAAATCGTAGGGTATCATGTTACTATGCTCGTTTTCTCATGCTTATAGCAGATCATCTACTCACCCCTGAACACAAAGCCCTTTTTGCTAACTCTGCGGTGAAAGGCATATGTCATAGCCTACTCGTTTATTCGAGTATTTAACTCAACTCAAATAAGAATGTAATAAGTAAATAGTGGATCAAGCATCAGAGAGATCTCACAAAGTAACATCTGTCAAAGAATAAAGGAACATTGTTCATCTGCAGACTTGAAGATTCACTGGAAGAAGTTCAAGAATTTGATCATGCCTCAGTGATATAAATCAAGATCGTGGATTTAATCAAGTGACAGAGATCTCGTCAAGGTATCATTTATTACAAGGATTCAATCATAACAACAAAGTCAAGACATGAAGAAACGTCACGAAAGTTAGTCACTCATGAACCAGACAGTACATCGAGTGTCAGCATTAAAGTGACGGAATTGATTCATAAGTCTCAGAGACTTTCAGAAGATTGTCAGAAGAATGGATGCTGCTCAGGGATAGTATTAATTCTCTATTAATTAATTAAGTCATATAATTTAATTAAGAGAATAAATTATATCTGCAAGGATTAATTTATTGATTAATTGAATTAAATTGATTAATTAATTTAGAATTAATAAATGAGGATTTTCAGAATGTTAATTGATTAAAATCTGTGATAATTCTAAAAAAAGACAACTGATTGTACTAGTATGACAATCGGTATGACAATTGATAGTCATACCGAATGTCATGCTAATTCAGTTGATTGTATTGATAGAATTATTATTTAGATTAAAATCAATTATTAATTCAGTAAAACAATTTCATTTGAACTAATATGACAATCGGTATGACAATCAATAGTCATACCGAAAGTCTTGCTAGTTCATTTTAATTGTCTTGCTAGCTCTAATAGATTGTCTCACCGAAAGTCTTTCAAGCTAAAAAGGATTGTCATTCCAGTTCTTTTTCTCTCGGTTGGATTGTTAAATAGAAGCAGAAGCAGCAATTCAAAATATCAATCAATCAAACAGAACACAACATACAGAAGAACAAAAGAGAAAAAGAAGCAGAAAAATATTACATCTATTCTGCAACTTCAAGATCAATTTTCTAGATTGTAAAGTTAAATCCAATCAACTAGAAATACTTATCTTGTTCTTGTGTATCTATCTAGCGGATTAAAATCCCTAGAACTTAATCTCAAATCGCTTTTAGCATTTGATCTTTTAATTACAAAAATAGAAAAAGTTCATGTCGAATTTATTCTAAATTTGTAATAATTGATTTGAGATTAATCCCTTGTAACCGATACCGTAGTTGTAACACCTTTCAAGTTTAATAAAAGTTTTATTTAACTTGAATTTTGTTTCACAATTTTATTCCGCATTTTATTCGACGAAACGGTATTGTTTGCATTCAACCCCCCCTTCTACAAACAAATTGGGACCTAACAATTGGTATCAGAGCCTTCTGATTAACGTACAAATCAAGATCCTAGACTTTTGTGTTTCTTTCACTTCTTGAATTTTTATTCACTCAAAAATTCATAATGACTACACAAAAAGTTGGAACCGTTAAAATTCCACTTTTCGATAAAGAAAATTATGTGATGTGGAAGAAGAAGATGCTACTGTTTTTACAGGTTGCTAATCCCAAATATTTGCAAGTGTTGAAGAAGGGTCCAAAAATTCCTATGGTTATTGAACCAGAGGTAATAGAGAATGATGTGGTGATCACCAAAGCGAGAACTTATGTGAAGGATCCTGAGGACTTCTCTCCTGCTGAAATAGAAGAAGCTTCCCTGGATGCTAGCCTTCAATTAATCTTAGTAGATTCCCTTAATCCCCTAATGAACAGACATGTGATGAATTGTAAAGATTCTAAACATATCTGGGAAACTATTGAGATTATTAATGAAGGCACAGAGGAAGTTAGGGAGAACAAACTAGAAATCCTAACCTCTGAGTATGAATACTTTAAATCCAATCCAGGAGAAGGAATCACTGAAGTGTTTGAGAGGTACAATGCATTGATCAACAACCTGAACATTAATGGTAAATACTATTCCATCAGGGAGGTCAATAAAAAGTTCCTTTTAACACTGCCAACTCATCTCGAACATAGAATCACTGCCATAAGAGAAGCAAGAGATCTGAGTGAGATTTCTTTGGAAAGGCTATATGGTGTGTTAAAGACTTATGAGTTGGAGCAGATTCAGCAGAAGGAAGTTTACGGGAAAGGAAGAGTGGTCAGCACGTCTACTGCTCTGGTAGCTGATGAACAACAACAACAACCACTAATCAACAACAATCTCAACAGTCAGATAGAATGGTACAGTCTTCCGAGGTTGAAGATAATGTGATAGTAGCAGAATTTGATTCTCCTACTACAAATCAATCAGGAGATGATTATTATTCCTTGGAAGAACTGGAGCAATTGGAGGATGAGTCAATGGCCCTGATTGTCAAGAGATTCTCAAATGTCAGATTCAAAAGGAATCCCAAGTTCAAGTACAAGTCCAACTACAACAGATTCCAGAAAGGTGGATCTTCATCCTCTAACACCAGCAGTGGTGGGTATAAAACAGGGATGGTTGATCGAAGCACCATTCGATGCTTCAACTGTAATGAGTTGGGACACTTTGCCACAGAATGCAGGAAGCCAAAACAAGCAAGGAAGAACTCTTACGATTCTAATCAGAAGAGTAAATCTGAAAGGGCGTACCTGGCAAAGGGAAGAAGCTGGGATGATACTGACAGTGAAGATGAAGAAGTTGGGAATCTTGCTCTCATGGCTAGTGATGCAAGCACCTCATCGTCAAGAAAAGAGGTAAAACTTTCTGATGCTGAAATGGTTTATCATCTAAGAGGTAACTTAGATTGTGCTCGTCGTGATAATGAATTGTTAAATCAACAAATCAAAGACCTTGAGAAAGAGGTCAATGAATTAAGACTTGTGCACATTAATCAAGATAAACTTAAAGACCAAGTATCTTTTCTAGAGAATAGAGTTGACTGTTATAGACAACTCGAAACTATTCTCAAAGACAAGATCACCGGTCTTGAGGCTAAGGTTAAAGCTTACTTTAATTCTTGTTCGAAGTCCAAAGAGTTTTACAATAAGCAAGCTGTTAATCAAACACATGGAATAGGTTATGATTACAATGCTGCTATTGGAAAATTAGGCATAAACTCCCCTCCTCATGTATGTGCTAAAGGCAGGGAAGTACCACATGTGCTTAAGGGTGTTGATGAACCCCTCTATAAGGAATCAATTGCTGAACCATTTGATGAGACCTCTTTTATTATTCAAGAAGAAATCCGTGCTGAAGATAATGCTAATGGGAAAGCTGTCTCCAAGTCAAGTGTGTCAAAAGTTCCAGTCAAGGTTGTGAAAGCAACTGAGACTAACTCAGACACACATGAGTTGGATAACACAAATGCCATGTCTACCATGCATAAGTTGCCTATTGTTAATCCTTCTCATAAAGCATGTGGTGTTCCTGATTGTATGTCTTGTGCTTTTAATCTGTTGTTTGCTTATTTTAATGGTAAGCATGCTTCTAATGATAAGACTACTCCTCGTCAGCATGTGAATAATAGAAAGCATGATAGGTCTAAGACTGCTAGTCCTCCTAAAGCTAGAAAGGAGACATTTGTGCCTAAGCCTAAACATAAATCTGATAAGGCTGTTTTAAAGGTCAAATGTTCAGTCATTGAGAATGTTGAGAATAGTGAAATTAAGAATGTTGTTTTGCCTGATAAAGGCCAATTTTACAAGTATGCCGGACCCAGCCAAGCTTGGGTTCCGAAGAAGTTCTAATCCATTTGTATTGCAGGGCATTAAACAGGTACAACCGGTAGTGTGGATTCTTGACAGTGGATCGTCAAGACATATGACCGGAGATAGAGCCCTGCTATCAAATGTGGTTGAGAAAGCTGGCCCAGTGGTTACCTTTGGAGATAACAACAAAGGTTTAACGGAGGGATATGGCTGTTTGCAAGCTGGAAATGTTATCATTGAAAATGTATATCTTGTGCAAGGACTTGAACACAATCTGCTTAGCATTAGTCAGTTCTGTGACAACGGCTACAATGTTTTATTCGACAAGCTGAAGTGTCAGATTCTGCACAAGAAAAGTGAAAAACCCTCCTTAATGGGAATACGGAAAGGAAATCTGTTCGTAGCTGACATGAACTCTGGAAGCAATCTTGAAGTCAATTGTTTCTATGCAAAAGCATCGTCAAATGAGAGTTGGCTATGGCATAAGAGACTTTCCCATCTCAATTTCAAGACAATGAATTCTCTTGTCAAAAGAGAATTGGTAAGAGGTCTGCCTCAGCTGGAATTCTCTCCAGAAGGACTATGTGAGGCTTGCCAGAAAGGAAAGTCAAAGAAAGCAAGTCACAAAGGCACTGACACATCTTCCATAACTGGTGTTCTGCAATTATTGCACATGGATTTATTTGGTCCAGTTAATATCCTTTCTATGTCAAAGAAGTGTTACTGTCTTGTGATAGTTGATGACTATTCCAAGTATACGTGGGTTTTATTTCTTCACTCTAAGGATGAAACACCACAAGTTGTGATTGATCATATCAAGATGATTGAGTTAGATTCTAACGTCCCTGTTAGAGCAATAAGGTCAGATAATGGAACAGAATTCAAGAATGCACTTCTAAATGGATTCTGTACAGACAAAGGGATTACCAGACAATTTTCAGCTCCTAGAACCCCTCAGCAAAATGGAGTGGTAGAAAGGAAGAATCGTACATTGATTGAAGCTGCAAGAACGATGTTAAATGAATCAGGTCTTCCAATGTACTTTTGGGCTGAAGCTGTCAATACTGCATGTTATACTCAGAATCGAACTCTAATCAACAAAGACTTCATGAAAACTCCTTATGAGATTTTGAATGAACAGAAACCTTCTATCAAATACTTTCATGTATTTGGTGCCAGATGCTTCGTGCTCAAGGATGGAGATGATCGTCGTGGTAAGTTCGAGGTAAAGGCATATGAGGGTATTTTTGTTGGATATGGAAGAAGATCATATAGAGTGTATATCATTGATCAACACAAAGTAACTGAAAGTGTCAATGTTACATTTGATGACACTAAACTCCCTAGTATCCAAACTGAAGATCCTTCTGAGAAACTGAAGTTTGATGATACGTCAGATTCAGAGTCAGAACATGGTCAAGAACCTGAGGTTGTTGCTGTTGAAGAACCTGTTAATCCTGATAATACTCAAGGTAATAGTGATGGAAACTCTGGAAACAATGGAGATACCACTGCTACTGACGGAGAATCTTCAAGTCAACATGGCAACAACTCAGGGGGAGATGCTGAAGGATCATCTAGTAGGACACAACATCACAATGAATTTCAAGGCGAATCATCAAGATCAAATCTTCCAAGACAGACTGTCTGGAATAAAGCTCACCCTTTTGAGTTGATTATTGGTGATCCAGATGTTGGAGTCAGAACTAGACGTGCTACTCAAAATGAGTGTCTGTTCTCAGGATTTCTTTCTGAGATGGAACCTAAGAAAATTGAAGAAGCACTGACTGATCCAGATTGGGTGATTGCTATGCAAGATGAACTCAATCAGTTTGAAAGTCAACAAGTCTGGAAACTGGTACCTAGGCCTGTACACAAGAAAGCTGTTGGTACAAGGTGAGTATTCAGGAATAAACTAGATGAAGATGGTGTGGTTACAAGAAACAAGGCAAGACTGGTAGCTAAAGGGTATTCTCAAGCTGAAGGTATTGATTATGATGAAACCTATGCTCCAGTGGCTAGACTTGAGGCCATCAGGATATTTCTGGCATTCGCAGCATTTTCAAACTTTAAAGTTTATCAAATGGATGTCAAGAGCGCCTTTCTGAATGGAAAGCTGGATGAAGAGGTATATGTAGAGCAACCTCCTGGTTTTGAAGATCCTAATCATATGGATTTTGTCTTCTTTCTTTTCAAGGCTATCTATGGGATAAAACAGTCACCAAGAAAATGGTATGACACTCTCTCTGAATTTCTTATTGAAAATAGCTTTATTAGAGGTGTCATAGACAAAACTCTCTTTTCTAAAAAACATAAGAATGATACTATATTAGTCCAAGTCTATGTGGATGATATAATATTTGGGTCTACTAATGATAATCTCTGTAAGAGATTTGCTAAGTTAATGCACAGCAAGTTTGAAATGAGCATGATGGGAGAGCTGAAGTTCTTTCTTGGATTACAAGTAAATCAAAGGTTAGATGGAACATTTATTTGTCAATCCAAGTATCTCAAGGAACTCCTCAAAAAATACAATCTAGAGGATTCTGCATCAGCAAGGACTCCATCAACTACAGCTGTCAAGCTTGGACCATGTGAAAACTCCATTAAGGTAGATGTCACAAGCTACAGAGGTATGATTGGCTCGTTACTCTATCTTACCGCAAGTAGACCAGATATTATGTATGCTACATGTTTATGTGCAAGGTTCCAAGCGGATCCTAGAGATATTCATCTCGTTGCTGTTAAACGAATCTTAAGATATCTTAAGGGAACAGCAAATCTAGGTATTTGGTACCCTAAAGAATCTGGTTTTAACCTTGTCGGATATACAGATTCAGATTATGCAGGAAGTGTTGTTGATAGGAAAAGCACCTCAGGAAGTTGTCAATTCTTAGGAAGCAGGCTAGTCTCATGGTACAGCAAGAAACAGCAAACAGTTTCCAACTCAACGGCCGAGGCTGAATATATTGCTGCTGGAAGCTGCTGTGCTCAGATCTTGTGGATTAGGAACCAACTACGAGACTATGGCTCTGTATTGAACAAGATTCCTATTTTATGTGACAATACAAGTGCAATAGCCATCACCAACAACCCTGTGCAGCACTCGAGGACAAAGCACATTGACATCAGGTATCATTTTATTAGAGAGCACGTCATGAATGGTACTGTTGAACTATTTTTTGTTCCAACAGAAGAACAAATAGCAGATATTTTCACTAAACCACTTGACGAATCCACATTTACCAGATTAGTTGGTAAATTGGGCATGTTAAATAGTTTTAGTGATTAATTTAATTAATATCTGGAATCTGTTCTTGAATGAATTTACAAATGAATTTTTCATAAATGAAAAATTCATTTGCAAATTTATTTTATCATTTTATCATATTTCTTGCTTATTTCTATGTAATATATATTATCTTATCTATGTTATTTACTCTACTTGTTAATTTAAAATATCTCAGAATATTTTATTTCCTCTAAAGATATTTTTCTATGAATTTTATTTGCTAAAATTCAACAGAAATCTATTTTTGGAATAAAAATAATTAATTCTGAAATATTGTCTTTGTCTCTGTGAAAATTTTAAGTGTTTATTTCAGTTGTACTATTTTGAAATATAGCTTCAGTACATAATTAGAGGTCTGTACATATTTATTTTGTTTTTCTACTGCAAAGACAATCGGCAAGACAATTGAAATTGTCTTGCTGAAAATCATTTCAGTACACATGTAAATATAAATCTGTTAATGCTTATTTTATCTTATTCTAGAAAGACAATCGGCAAGACAATTGAAATTGTCTTGCTGAAAGTCATTTTAGTAATAATGATTGCTTATTTTAAAATCAGATTAATTTTATAACTGGCAAGACAATCGGTATGACTATTGATTGTCATGCCAGTAATAAAATTAATATCAGAATTATATTGTTTTATTTTGTACTGGTATGACAATCGGTATGACTATCAGATTGTCATACCAGTTATTTATTTTTATTTGTTTCTTTTCCTTCTTTTGCCTGGTATGACAATCGGTATGACAATCCCGGATTGTCATACCAGCTGTTATATAAAGGCTGTTGCTGTTTTGTTTTAAACCATTTCAACATAGCAGTTCATTTCAAAAAATTTTGAACAGTTTTTCACTCCCATTTTCTCTCTTCTCTCTCCTCGAACAAAAAAAAAAAAAAAAAAATCAGTCACCATATTTCCTTGCTCGAGTTTTCACTCAGCAAACTTAATCATCACTTTAGTGATATATACTTACAAGTATATATATAAAGAGATGCTGTTGAATTTTTCTTAAATAAAAATTATTATAAAAAAAAAAAAAAAAAACGCAAAAACAAATTAAAATCAGTTTGCCCCTTCAAATTCCATTTGTGTTATTGAATTTGAACTTTTAATTTTAATTTTAATTTCTTATTTGTGTCTTTTGGTTTGTCAAAACTGTGTTAGTGATTTAAGAATTTTAACGAGATACATTTCTGTCTAAATTTTTCGATTATAATTAATTTAATTCGAATTATTAAATTAATTTAATTAATTCGAATTTTCTTAAAATTATTCTTAAAATTCTGAAAAGCTTGTGTCTTATTATTATTCTTTAAAAAAATGGCTCTCAATTTCCAAATTGTCGCGCATAATCAGGTTGGTTATTTTAATCCGGAAAAATGTGATGTTGAAAAATTTAAGCCTTGGATTAGATTTTTAAATGATCATTCGATTGTTAGCTCTGCTATTAAATCAAATGTGATTTTAAACGTCGATCTACTTAGACTGATTTGCACAACTTCTACTGTGGCCGATGATTCAAAATCTTTTTCATTCACCATCGCAAACACACAGTATGTAGTTGATGAAACAGTCATCAATCGTGCGTTAAATTTTCCACTAGACAATTTCTGTAATTTACCCTCTGAAAATGATATCACAAATTTTTTCAATGCCATTCACTATCAGGGGGTGATCAATTTAACCAAACTTTCTAAATCAAATTTGGTGTCTGAATGGGATATATTCTTCGATACACTTTCCAAAGTGTTTGCCAACTGCACAAAATCTAATTTTCATAACATTACTTCCACCCTGCAGTATATTGGTCTTGCGGTTGTTTTCAATCAAAGGATCAATTTTGGCAAACTACTTTTTCCCATTCTCTTGAGACGTCTAACTTCTGCTTTACGTGATCATTCTACAAATCATAGGGTATCATGTTACTATGCTCGTTTTCTTATGCTTATAGCAGATCATCTACTCACCCCTGAACACAAAGCACTTTTTGCTAACTCTGCTGTAACCGAACCCCCACCAGTTAGCAAAAAGATTTACACTCGTCAAGACACAACCTTCAAATTTATGCAAGTACCAGTACTTGTATCTGCTTTCATGGCCAATTATATTCCCTTACCTATTTTTAATCTACCCGGCCATGAACAGCAACCTCAACCTCCAGTGGTTCAAGCCACCCAGGCTCTTCCATTACAGGTAGTAACTCCTCACTCTCACTCTCTTCCTACTTCTGTTAACAGACCCTCAGTGGTTGATAGGGCTGACCATGAAGTTGTAGAACCACAGCTTCAATCCCAGGTCATAGAGCCAAACACAGAGTCTCATTCTATCTCAACCTTTCCCCCACTGTCTAAAATGTTACCCAGAAGATTACTAGGAAGTAGTACAATGTCAAATACGAGTGAACCCTCAGCTCTGCCTCCTCCTAAGAAAAGAAAAACCTATTCTGAGGCATCTGAAAGCCCATCCTTGTCCTCCCAACAGGACATGGACTTTGAAATGGCCAATGAACAGTTACTAGAGGCATTCTCTCAACAGGATGCATCTATTGAAATTCGCCATAGGGCCATGGCATCTTGTACTGAGTCAAGCACAATTCCATTACTCACAATGGAACCATACACTTCCCCAGATAATACTCAGGACACACAGCGAGGAGTGCACGTAGAGTCGGTTACAGTGCCTGCCATAGTTACGGCAGAAGAGCAGTCACATGCTTCAGAGGGAAAATCTGACTCTCCGCCATCTTTAATAGAGTCATTTTCTCCCCTCCCAGATCCAACAACTCTGGCTCCCTTATGGGATTCTCCACTCGCAGATTTATCTGGAGAAAGTGGAGGGCAACTCGGTCAATCTATCCCTGAAGCAATTCAGACATCTATTCCAAAAGATTTGATAGCATTGACTGAGGATCGGGACTCGCGAATTCCCATTGCACCACCACTGACCTCTCTTGAAGAGGCTAGGGTGATTTTTAATGCAGGTACACAAGAACAGCAATTGGAAGACTCCTCACGAGCAATCATATTGAGAGAAACACATGCACGTGAGATGAGTGAACCAAACACGAGTGAACTTCAGGTGAGAGCACACACAGACACTGATACTGTTAACCTGTTAGCTCAGATTGCTGCCCTGAAAGAAGAACTTGCTAAAAGTCAAGCTGAAGCTCAAGCATTCAAAGCACAAGTGGTTGAACGGTCTTCTTCTTCCACCTCTGTCGACAATCAGCTTGCAATCATAAGGAATGACATCTCAGATTTAAAGACTACTGTAATACCAAAGCTCAATTCTATTCAGGACACTCCAAATTTATCAGCTGATGACATATCCAACTTCTGCTCCCTACATACAAGAATGACTTCTCTTGAAGACCTCGTTGAGATGAATCATTCACTGGACAACTCAAGATTTCTAAAGATAGAGACGGGCATGGAACATCTAAATGAAGGCATGAAGCACTTATATTACATGATCAAGAATTCTCATTGCCCTAATGAAGAACAAAGAGCTTATTTTGAAGGACCGTCTGGTGGAGGATCAGGCTCTGGAAGTGGTGGAGGTTTCAAAGGAAAGTCAGCAGAGGATCCCTCAACTAAGGGGGAGAAGAAAGGGAGTAGTTCCAAAGGGAAAGAAAAAGATACTTCTGCTGGAGATAAAGGAAAGGCTGATGATGCCTACTACAGTGGAGAACAGGATGACTTCGATATTTTTGACATTCCCACTGAACCAGTTCAGGAAGATAAAGATGGGTTATTTGAAGCTGAAGAAGAAAGTGATTTTGAAGATTGGGAAGAAGAAGATACAGTGGATCCTAGGTTTGAGAAAGAATTTCAGAAAGAGCAGTCAGAGATGCAAAGAAAAGAAGCTGAACTCAAGAAGGTCTCACAGATCATTGATAGGAGAAAAGACATACAAAGAACAGAAACTCTTCAAAAGCAACGTCTTCATGACATTAAAGCTCAAGAAAGGAGAAGAGATGTCAGACTAAAGATTGGTGGAAAGTGGGATGAAGCTAGGAGAGTACTCGATATGCCTCAGCTATGCACTAACAATGATAGGCAGTTCTTACATCTTCTTGACAAGCTGGAAATCTCAAATCCTAACAATGACATGTACATGAATGCTATCAAGACTGAAGTCTCAAGGATCACAGCTGCTTTTGATAGATCCCTAAATGAGATGAGCATTTTTGTATATTGTCAGAGTGAAGGATCATTCAAGGTGTCACTTCATCTATTTGAGAATCGTTCGTTGTCAGAGATTTGGGTTCTTTTAAACAAAGTGAAAAGAAGCTCAGAGTTGAATGAAGTTCTTCGGGAAAGGCTTAAAGAGTTTGCCAGCAGGGCTAGTCCTCAAGTGGTCAACAATCCTCATCAAGTGAGATTCTTTAAGTCTGATTGTCTTCAAATCTGTCAGCTAGATGTACAATCTCTTAAAGACTACTCAGCTAAGCATCTGGTCTGGATGGAACATCATTTGAGAACTGCTGGATATTCATCCATGTTGAAGACTCAAGCTGCTGACTTGATTCAAGCTTATTGTGAGAAGAATGTTAAAAGGTACAATCAACTCAAGAATAAGTTGAAGACAGTTAGAGTTCAACCAGTCAGACCTGCAAGCTTCACTTCAGAAAAAGATCGTATCTTTGACAAGGAATTGCTTCAAGATTTAGAAGAAGGTGAAGTCAGAAGAGAAGACAACTAAAGTCAATTAGCTCAAAACTCAATGTAATATGATTAGAGCGTTATGAATCAAGATAGACTATTGTAGTTATATGTTCAGGCTAGAGGAACATCTATCTTGTATTCACTTGTAAATTTCATTTGGAATCTGGAAAATGTTAAATATAATCCAGAACTTTTCTGCTATTTACTTTACATTACTGTTTATATCTTTTTCTTATTTGTTAGTTGAGTTATCCTCTAGGTATTTGCCGTTATTGTCTAACAAGCAAATAGGGGGAGATTGAAAGGCATATGTCATAGCCTACTCGTTTATTCGAGTATTTAACTCAACTCAAATAAGAATGTAATAAGTAAATAGTGGATCAAGCATCAGAGAGATCTCACAAAGTAACATCTGTCAAAGAATAAAGGAACATTGTTCATCTGCAGACTTGAAGATTCACTGGAAGAAGTTCAAGAATTTGATCATGCCTCAGTGATATAAATCAAGATCGTGGATTTAATCAAGTGACAGAGATCTCGTCAAGGTATCATTTATTACAAGGATTCAATCATAACAACAAAGTCAAGACATGAAGAAACGTCACGAAAGTTAGTCACTCATGAACCAGACAGTACATCGAGTGTCAGCATTAAAGTGACGGAATTGATTCATAAGTCTCAGAGACTTTCAGAAGATTGTCAGAAGAATGGATGCTGCTCAGGGATAGTATTAATTCTCTATTAATTAATTAAGTCATATAATTTAATTAAGAGAATAAATTATATCTGCAAGGATTAATTTATTGATTAATTGAATTAAATTGATTAATTAATTTAGAATTAATAAATGAGGATTTTCAGAATGTTAATTGATTAAAATCTGTGATAATTCTAAAAAAGACAACTGATTGTACTAGTATGACAATCGGTATGACAATTGATAGTCATACCGAATGTCATGCTAATTCAGTTGATTGTATTGATAGAATTATTATTTAGATTAAAATCAATTATTAATTCAGTAAAACAATTTCATTTGAACTAATATGACAATCGGTATGACAATCAATAGTCATACCGAAAGTCTTGCTAGTTCATTTTAATTGTCTTGCTAGCTCTAATAGATTGTCTCACCGAAAGTCTTTCAAGCTAAAAAGGATTGTCATTCCAGTTCTTTTTCTCTCGGTTGGATTGTTAAATAGAAGCAGAAGCAGCAATTCAAAATATCAATCAATCAAACAGAACACAACATACAGAAGAACAAAAGAGAAAAAGAAGCAGAAAAATATTACATCTATTCTGCAACTTCAAGATCAATTTTCTAGATTGTAAAGTTAAATCCAATCAACTAGAAATACTTATCTTGTTCTTGTGTATCTATCTAGCGGATTAAAATCCCTAGAACTTAATCTCAAATCGCTTTTAGCATTTGATCTTTTAATTACAAAAATAGAAAAAGTTCATGTCGAATTTATTCTAAATTTGTAATAATTGATTTGAGATTAATCCCTTGTAACCGATACCGTAGTTGTAACACCTTTCAAGTTTAATAAAAGTTTTATTTAACTTGAATTTTGTTTCACAATTTTATTCCGCATTTTATTCGACGAAACGGTATTGTTTGCATTCAACCCCCCCTTCTACAAACAAATTGGGACCTAACATGCGGTAACCGAACCCCCTCCAGTTAGCAAAAAGATTTACACTCGCCAAGACACAACCTTCAAATTTATGCAAGTTCCAGTACTTGTATCTGCTTTCATGGCCAATTATATTCCCTTACCTATTTTCAATCTTCCCGGCCATGAACAGCAACCTCAACCTCCAGTGGTTCAAGCCACCCAGAATCTTCCATTACAGGTAGTAATTCCTCACTCTCACTCTCTTCCTACTTCTGTTGAAAGACCCCCAGTGGTTGATAGGGCTGACCATGAAGTTGTAGAACCACAGCTTCAATCCCAGGTCATAGAGCCAAACACAGAGTCTCATTCTATCTCAACCTCTCCCCCACTGTCTAAAATGTTACCCAGGAGATTACTAGGAAGTAGTACATTGTTAAATATGAGTGAACCCTCAGCTCTGCCTCCTCCTAAGAAAAGAAGAACATATTCTGAGGCATCTGAAAGCCCATCCTTGTCCTCTCAACAGGACATGGACTTTGAAATGGCCAATGAACAGTTACTAGAGGCATTCTCTCAACAGGATGCATCTATTGAAATTCGCCATAGGGCCATGGCATCTTGTACTGAGTTAAGCACAATTCCATTACTCACAATGGAACCATACACTTCCCCAGATCATACTCAGGACACACAGCGAGGAGTGCACGTAGAGTCGGTTACAGTGCCTGCCATAGTTACGGCAGAAGAGCAGTCACATGCTTCAGAGGGAAAATCTGACTCTCCGCCATCTTTAATAGAGTCATTTTCTCCCCTCCCAGATCCAACACCTCTGGCTCCCTTATGGGATTCTCCACTCGCAGATTTATCTGGAGAAAGTGGAGGGCAACTCGGTCAATCTATCCCTGAAGCAATTCAGACATCTATTCCAAAAGATTTGATAGGTTTGACTGAGGATCGGGACTCGCGAATTCCCATTGCACCACCACTAACCTCTCTTGAAGAGGCTAGGGTGATTTTTAATGCAGGTACAGAAGAACAGCAACTGGAAGACTCCTCACGAGCAATTATATTGAGAGAAACACATGCACGTGAGATGAGTGAACCAAACACGAGTGAAATTCAGGTGAGAGCACACACAGACACTGATACTGTAAACCTGTTAGCTCAGATTGCTGCCCTAAAAGAAGAACTTGCTAAAAGCCAAGCTGAAGCTCAAGCATTCAAAGCACAAGTGGTTGAACGGTCTTCTTCTTCCACCTCTGTCAACAATCAGCTTGCAATCATAAGGAATGACATCTCAGATCTAAAGACCACTGTAATACCAAAGCTCAATTCTATTCAGGACACTCCAAATTTATCAGCTGATGACATATCCAACTTTTGCTCTCTACATACAAGAATGACTTCTCTTGAAGACCTCGTTGAGATGAATCATTCACTGGACTCCTCAAGATTTCTAAAGATAGAGACGGGCATGGAACATCTCAATGAAGGGATGAAGCACCTATATTACATGATCAAGAATTCTCATTGCCCTAATAAAGAACAAAGAGCTTATTTTGAAGGACCGTCTGGTGGAGGATCAGGCTCTGGAGGTGATGGAGGTTCCAAAGGAAAGTCAGTAGAGGATCCCTCAACTAAGGGGGAGAAGAAAGGGAGTAGTGCCAAAGGGAAGGAAAAAGATACCTCTGCTGGAAACAAAGGAAAGGCTGATGATGTCTACTACAGTGGAGAACAGGATGACTTTGACATTTTTGACATTCCCACTGAACCAGTTCAGGAAGATAAAGATGGGTTATTTGAAGCTGAAGAGGAAAGTGATTTTGAAGATTGGGAAGAGGAAGATACAGTGGATCCTAGGTTTGAGAAAGAATTTCAGAAAGAGCAGTCAGAGATGCTAAGAAAAGAAGCTGAACTCAAGAAGGTCTCTCAGATCATTGACAGGAGGAAAGACATACAAAGAACAGAAACTCTTCAAAAGCAACGTCTTCATGACATTAAGGCTCAAGAAAGGAGAAGAGATGTCAGATTAAAGATTGGTGAAAAATGGGATGAAGCTAGGAGAGTACTTGATATGCCTCAGCTGAGCACTAACAATGATAGGCAGTTCTTACATCTTCTTGACAAGCTGGAAATCTCAAATCCTAACAATGACATGTACATGAATGCTATCAAGACTGAAGTCTCAAGGATCACAGCTGCTTTTGATAGATCCCTAAATGAGATGAGCATTTTTGTATATTGTCAGAGTGAAGGATCATTCAAGGTGTCACTTCATCTATTTGAGAATCGTTCTTTGTCAGAGATTTGGATTCTTTTAAACAAAGTCAAAAGAAGCTCAGAATTGAATGAAGTTCTTCGAGAAAGGCTTAAAGAGTTTGCCAGCAGGGCTAGTCCTCAAGTGGTCAACAATCCTCATCAGGTGAGATTCTTTAAGTCTGATTGTCTTCAAATCTGTCAGCTAGATGTACAATCTCTTAAAGACTACTCAGCTAAGCATCTGGTCTGGATGGAACATCATTTGAGAACTGCTGGATATTCATCCATGTTGAAGACTCAAGCTGCTGACTTGATTCAAGCTTATTGTGAAAAGAATGTTAAAAGGTACACTCAACTCAAGAATAAGCTGAAGTCAGTTGGAGTTCAACCAGTCAGACCAGCAAGCTTTACTTCAGAAAAGGATCGTGTCTTTGACAAGGAATTGCTTCAAGATTTAGAAGAAGGTGAAGTCAGAAGAGAAGACAACTGAAGTCAATTAGCTCAAAACTCAATGTAATATGATTAGAGCTTTATGAATCAAGATAGTCTAATGTAGTTATATGTTCAGGCTAGAGGAACATCTATCTTGTATTCACTTGTAAATTTCATTTGGAATCTGGAAAATGTTAAATATAATCCATAACTTTTCTGCTATTTACTTTACATTACTGTTTATATCTTTTTCTTATTTGTTAGTTGAGTTATCCTCTAGGTATTTGTTGTTATTGTCTAACAAGCAAATAGGGGGAGATTGAAAGGCATATGTCATAGCCTACTCGTTTATTCGAGTATTTAACTCAACTCAAATAAGAATGTAATAAGTAAATAGTGGATCAATCATCAGAGAGATCTCACAATGTAACATCTGTCAAAGAATAAAGAAACATTGTTCATCTGCAGACTTGAAGATTCACTGGAAGAAGTTCAAGAATTTGATCATGCCTCAGTGATATAAATCAAGATCGTGGATTTAATCAAGTGACAGAGATCTCGTCAGGGTATCATTTATTACAAGGATTCAATCAGAACATCAAAGTCAAGACATGAAGAAACGTCACGAAAGTTAGTCACTCATGAACCAGACAGTACATCGAGTGTCAGCATTGAAGTGGCGGAATTGATTCATAAGTCTCAGTGACTTTCAGAAGATTGTCAGAAGAATGGATGCTGCTCAGCGTTAGTATTAATTCTCTATTAATTAATTAAGTCATATAATTTAATTAAGAAAATAAATTATATCTGCAAGGATTAATTTATTGATTAATTGAATTAAATTGATTAATTAATTCTGAATTAATATTAAGGTTTTTCAGAATTTTAATTGGTTAAAATCTGTTTTAATTCTAAAAAGACAACTGATTGTACTAGTATGACAATCGGTATGACAATTGATAGTCATACCGAATGTCATGCTAATTCAGTTGATTATCTTGATAGAATTATTATTTAGATTAAAATCACTTATTAATTCAGTAAGACAATTTCATTTGAACTAATATGACAATCGGTATGACAATCAATAGTCATACCGAAAGTCTTGCTAGTTCATTTTAATTGTCTTGCTAGCTCTAAAAGATTGTCACACCGAAAGTATTATTGGACAAAGGATTGTCATACCAGTTCATTGATCTCGGCTGTGTTGATTAAAAAGAAGCAGAAGCATCCAATTTACTTACAACACAGAAAAGCAATCAAACAGAAGCCAAGAACAAAACAGAGAAAAAGCAGCCAAATATTTCATCTTATCTGCTAATTCAAGATTACAATTTCTAGCTTGTAAAGTTAAATCCAATCAACTAGAAATCACTCTCTTGTTCTTGTGTATCAATCTAGCGGATTAAAATCCCTAGAACTTAATCTCAAATCGCATTTAGCATTTGATCTTTTAATTACAAATATAGAAAAAGTTCATGTCGAATTTATTCTAGATTTGTAATAATTGATTTGAGATTAATCCCTTGTAACCGATACCGTAGTTGTAACACCTTTCAAGTTTAATAAAAGTTTTATTTAACTTGAATTTTGTTTCACAATTTTATTCCGCATTTTATTCGACGAAACGGTATTGTTTGCATTCAACCCCCCCTTCTACAAACAAATTGGGACCTAACAATCTGAGTAACCAATTAGCTTAAAATCTGATTCCCTAGGATACCACAATCCTAGATCAGCTGTACCCTTAAGGTAATTGATTTTTTTTTTCACAGCTATTAAGTGAGGTTCTCTTGGATTAGCCTGAA
The DNA here is from genome assembly GCF_009905375.1 of Apium graveolens. Classification (NCBI taxonomy): domain Eukaryota; kingdom Viridiplantae; phylum Streptophyta; class Magnoliopsida; order Apiales; family Apiaceae; genus Apium; species Apium graveolens. Next base: position 50,626,044 of record NC_133648.1, on the reverse strand, counting down.
AACTTGCACAAAGACAGGTAACATACATGATATCAGGTCTACTAGCAGTTAGATAGAGTAACGAACCAATCATACCTCTGTAGTTAGTAATATCTACTGATTTACCAGTATCCTTGTCTAACTTGGTTGAAGTGGCCATAGGAGTAGATGTAGTTGAACAATCTTGCATTCCAAATTTCTTCAGTAAATTTTTGGTATACTTGGATTGACAGAAAAAAGTGCCTTCTTCAGTTTGCTTGACTTGAAGGCCCATAAAATAGCTGAGTTCTCCCATCATACTCATTTGATATCTTGACTACATTAGCTTTGCAAACTTCTCACACAGTTTGGAATTAGTAAAACCAACTATGATATCATCAACATATATCTGTACCAAAAGTAAGTCATTTCCATGGTTGAGGTAGAATAAAGTCTTGTCAATTGTGCCTCTGTGAAATCCACTTTCCAGAAGAAATTGAGCTAAAGTCTCATATCATGTCCTTGGAGCTTGCTTAAGGCCATAAAGTGCTTTGTCAAGCCTGTAGACATGATTGGGAAATTTAGGATCTACAAAGCCTGGAGATTGTTCAACATATACCTCTTCTTCCAATTCTCCATTGAGAAAAGCACTTTTCACATCCATTTGAAAGACTTTAAACTTCTTGTGAGCAGCATAAGCCAAAAAGATCCTTATGGCTTCTGATCTAGCAACTGGTGTAAATGTTTCATCATAATCAATACCCTCCTGTTGAGAGTAGCCCTTAGCAACCAGTCTTGCTTTATTCCTTGTAATTATGCCATCACTGTCAGTTTTGTTTCTGAACACCCATTTTGTACCTACAACTGATCTGTTCTTTGGTCTTGGCACTAGGGTCCACACTTTATTTCTTTCAAATTCATTTAAATCTTCTTGCATTGCTTGCACTCAATCAGCATCTTGAAGAGCTTCTTCCACTTTCTTTGGTTCAGTCTGAGATAGAAAAGAATGATAGAGACATTCATTTGAAGTTGCAGTTCTAGTTCTGACACCTGCTTCAGGATCTCCAATGATTAAATCAGGTGTATGTGCTTTAGTCCACTTCCTTGCAGATGGAAGTTGATCTCTAGAACTGGATCCTCCCCCATGATCCATGTTGTCTCCATCAGCATTTTCTGATGCTCCCCATGTAGTTATGCTCTCTGAGACTTCAGAATTTGAATTTGATTTTTCAGGAGTTGAAGAATCAGAGCTTCTAGAATTATCAGAGTTTGGCTCATCAGAACTAGATGAATTAAAACTTGAAGAGCCAGTGACAGGTTCTGATGCTTCTCGAGAGTCTTGAGATGTGGTAGGATCTTCAGCTTGCTCCCCCTGGACAGGTGCATTTTCCTTTGGAGTTGTTACCACAGTTTCAATGACATCAGAACTTAATCCATCAGAACTTACAGGATCAGAATTTTCAGGATTAGAATTTAAATCTTCATTCTCAAATCTCAGCTGATCATGATCGTTGAAATCTTCAAGTCCAGTAATCTTCTTATCATCAAAAGAGACATTGATAGATTCCATGACAACCCTTGTTCTTAAATTGTAGACTTTGAAGGCTTTTGTGGAAAGTGGATATCCAACAAAAATTCCTTCATCAGCTTTTAGATCAAATTTTGACAGCTGCTCAGGATGAGTCTTAAGAATAAAACACTTGCAACCAAATACATGAAAATATTTCAGATTTGGCTTCTTCTTCTTCACCATTTCATATGGTGTTTTTCCATGCTTGTTTATGAGTGTAGCATTTTGTGTAAAACAAGCAGTCTGCACAGCTTCAGCCCAAAAATAGGTTGGTAGCTTTGCTTCATCAAGCATTGTTCTTGCAGTTTTAGTTAGAGTTCTATTCTTTCTTTCTACAACTCCATTTTGCTGTGGAGTTCCAGGTGCAGAAAATTCCTGTTTGATTCCATGCTCTTTGCAGAACTCTTTCATGATTGAATTCTTGAACTCAGTGCCATTATCACTCATTATTATTTTAACAGAATCTTTGACCATCTTATCCAGCTGTCTGACATGATCAGTTAGAGTAGATGCAGTTTCAATCTTATTGTGCAATAAGTACACCCATGTGTACCTTGTGAACTCATCCACTATAACCATAGCATATTTCTGCTTTGCAATAGACATGATATTGACTGGACCAAATAGATCAACATGCTGTAGGTGATAAGACTCAAGAATTGATGACTCAGTTTTGCTCTTAAAGGAAGATTTTCTTTATTTTGCCTTCTAACATGAATCATAAAGGCCATCAGGAGCAAATACTATTTTTCACAGTCCTCTCACAAGATCTTTCTTTACAAGCTCATTTATATTGTTGAAATTTAAATGAGAGAGTTTCTTGTGCCAATTCCAGCTTTCTTCAATTGATGCCCTACTCAACAGACAGATTGCAGAACCATCAGTACGTGTTGAAAGTCTGGCTTCATAAATGTTACCATGCCTGTATCCTTTCAGACTCACTTTGCCTGTAGAAATTCTTATAACTTCACAGTGTTCTTCAAAGAAATCCACATGGTAACCTCTGTCACAGATTTGACTTATACTCAACAGATTATGTTTAAGTCCTGAGACTAGAGCTACTGTTTCAATGATGACATTCCCAAGATTGATCTTGCCATATTCCAGAGTTTTCCCAATGTTTCCATCTCCACAAGAAACTTCTGGGCCAACTTTCTCCACAAAGTCTGATAGCAGGGCTTTATTTCCAGTCATATGTCCTGAACATCCACTGTCCAGAACTAGGATGTTCTTCCTGTTGCCCTGCAATCACAAAGACCACTAAAGGTTAGTTTTAAGGACCCAGACTTGCTTGGATCCTTTGGCCTTTTTAAGTTTGTTAACATTTGCAGCGGATTTAACATCAAAGTTTATGCTAACATTTTTCTTATCAATATTGACAGTATCAGACTTTGCATCATACTTTACACTAGAAGGAATTAAAGTAACTTTCTTCAAAGAAGGTTTTATCTGATAATAATCATAGTACAAACTATGATATTCCTTACAAGTATAAATGGAATGCCATATACTACCACAATGAAAACAAGGATTTTGTGGCTTAAACCTAACAGACTGACTCTTAACTCCTGACTTAGAAGGTAAGGAGTTTATATTCTTATTCTTCCTGCAAAAAGAAGCCAGATGGTTAGAGTTTCCACAGTTATAGCATTTCTTTCTAGGAGCATTAGGAACAGACATATAATTGTTGCTTTTATTCACACCTTCCTTTCCATTCCTATTTTTTCTAGCTTCTTTTACCTTGTTTACACTGGTAATCTCTTTCAGCTTATCTTTAAGCTACTTCTTCGTCATTAAGCCTATGTTAACTTCAGTTGGTTTATCCTGTTCTAATTTGTCAGAAGTTGACTCTGCTATCACTTCTGTCTCAATATCTTTCATCTTTTCAGAATCAGACTTTACAGTTTTAGCTACAAATTCAACAGGATTTACCTTTGGCTTAGTAGTCTGTTTAACAATAATTGGCTTAACTTGTTCAGTTCCTTTTTCACTTTTCTCATCTCCATAACCTAAGCCCTCTTTCCAGTTTTCACTACTTAGTATATCCTGAGTTGTTCTGCCAGAGTTAGTCCAAGTCCTGATAATCTCTCTCTCCTTTTCTAACTCAGTTTTTAGAGATTTATTCATTTTTAGCACTTCATCTCTCACATAGAAAGCATCATCTCTATCCTTCTGAGTTTGATGGAACATAACTAACTCTTTTTCTAACTAATCATTCCTCTTTTTAAAAGCAAGATTTTCAAAAGTTAATCTTTCACATGTTAAAGTTTGATCTCTATAGCTAATAAACATGGTTTTAAGATATAATCTCAACTCAGTAATATCATCAGTATGAAAGGCATAAGTTGTTTGAGGTACCTTTAACTCAGCAGCATCAGAACTGCTATCAACATTTGCCATCAAGGCATAGTTCTCCTCATCTTCAGAATTTTAGGTGTCTGTCCAGCTTTTCTTCTTTGTGACAAGTGCCTTGCCTTTGTCACTCTTTCCTTTCTTGCATTCAGGAGATATGTGGCCTTTCTCATCACAGTTGTAGCATTTAACATTTGAGTAATCTCCTCTGTCAGACTTTCCTCCTTTGCCTTCAGATTTTCTGAAGCCCTTCTTATCAGAACTTCTACCTTTCCTGGAAAACTTCTTTCCTCTTCTAAATTTCCTGTATGCTATCTTTGTGATACCTTTCACCATAAGAGCACACAGCTTCATCATCTCTTCATCAGCATATCTTTCAGATAGACTTTCAGTTTCTGAATCATCATCATCAGAACTTGATGATTCTGAATCAGACTTTATGAAGAGAGCCTTTCCTTTTCCTTTCTTTGAGATAACCACTTTGGGGGATTCCTCCTCAGCATTAAGAGCAACTGTTCTTGATTTTCTCCCATGTCTTTTGCTTCTTTGATCCATCTCAAGTTCATAAGTCTTGAGCATTCCATAAATTTCATCAAGAGTGGTTTCATCAAGAGCATATTTATCTCTTATAATAGTAGCTTTCAAATCCCAACTTTTAGGAAGAGCTAAAAGGAATTTTAGATTTGAATCTTCAATGTCATATTCCTTTTCCACTAGTGACAGATCATTCAAGAGTTTGACAAACCTGTCATATAAGTTAGTTAATGACTCATCACTTTTTGAGTCAAAGTGCTCATACTCTTGAGTGAGTATAGTCCTCCTGTTTTTCTTGATTGCATCAGTTCCCTGACACCTTGTCTCCAAAGCATCCCATATCTCCTTTGCAGTCTTGCAGTGAATTACCCTATTTGACATGACATTATCAATGGCACTATGCAGCAAATGCCTTACATTTGCATCCTTGGCAATAGATGAGATATCTTCAGCTGTATATTCACTTTTCTCCTTTGGTATGGTCTTTGCTGGCTGATCTGCAACTACAACAGAGAGCTTGGTTGGCTTATGCGGTCCTTCATTAATTCTGTCAAGGTATTCTGGATCTGTAGCTTCCAGAAACATAGCCATCTTCACTTTCCATATGGGATATTCAGACGGTCTCATCATGGGAACCCTGATAGTCTCATATCGACTATCGGTTTGAGTCTTTAGAGTTTCTTCAGTTTTAGCGGGCTTGGTTGGATTTTCTGCTTCTTTAGACATGATTGTTTTGGATCTTTACTGTATGTGTGTTAACAGATAGGCTCTGATACCACTTGTTAGGTCACACAACACTGTAGAAGGGGGTTGAATACAGTGTAGAATATAATCAAATCGATTTAAAGCACAAGTAACAGAAAACAGATGTATTCGATATAACAAACTCTGTTACAATAAAACTGTTCTCTCTCAGTGATGAACAAATATCACGAGAGCTGCTAGGTTACAATATATGATCTTCTCGATGATCGTAACTCTTATCGAGTAAACCTATGTCTGTGTTTATATAGGCACACAGTTACAAGATAACTTCTAGTTGATATGGAATATAATTCTGTCTCCTAAAATATATCAACCAGATATGTTATAATTCTTCTAGTCCTCGAACTCTTTCCTTGCATATCTTCTTGTATTAGTCTCGATCTTCTTTCCTGTAAATCAGCTTCCTTCCTTCTTCTTTTTTTGGCTAAATTTAATATATAAAAAAAAAAGACTAGAGAAAATACAGGGATGACCCTGGCTCCAGGAAAAGCCCTAGAGGGGGCTATCTATAAGCAATCTACAAGCAAGATTGTAGATAGAAAGAACAAAACAGGGAGATCATCTAGTCTAGCCAAATACTATAACGGTGAATACATGTATGTCTCATAAACCAGGTGGAGGAGTGGAGTTTGTTTTGATATCAATGAGCTTGCCTTCCAAGAGCTTCGCAGGCCCAAGGTTTCCTTTGTTGTGAAGTCTTGCATTTCTTTCTCGCCATAAATGGTAAGCAAAAATCTGAAGGGATAAGAGAGCTAGTTGACGAAGAGGAGCAGAGACAAGGGATGTCCATTGATGCATAATATCGGCCCAGGAGAAGCAATGGCTAATAGAAATACCGAGCATGGACGCCAAGCGACCTAGGATATAATGACTGTAAGGGCATTGCACAAATAAGTGATTAACAGTTTCTAGGCCTCCCGGGCATAGAAGACATTCTTGAGACAGATCAATACCGAAAGAAGCTAATCTGTCAAAAGTATATAGTTTTCTCAAAGTCAGAATCCATTCCAAGTGAGCATACCTGTTGATGGCTAATCTGTGTCAAACAGACGAGTGCTAGGGGACAATAGGGAAACGAGTTCTGAAAGAGTCCCAAATGTGCCTGGTTTTGAGTTTATGGAGGGGTCTATCAAGCCATAAAATACAGTCTTCTTTGTGAGGCTCAACTTGGGGGTAGGAAAAGTTTTTTCAACCAGAAATTGAGGAGCGGTCGCCTGTGGTGAATGCGAGAACTGGGACTCGGTAAAATCCAGGAGCCCAAGGTGAGAATAGATTGAACCGTAGCTGTAGATGTAGAACTTGCTTGGGATATGATATGATCAATAGATGTTTCAGCAAGGCATATGTTGTTCCACCAAGGATCAAACCAAAGAGAAGTGCATCTTCCATTACCAATCGTATAGTGGATATAATGTCTAGCGAGAGGACGGAGCTGTAAAACTTTTCTCCAAATCCAGGAGCAGTCTGTAGGCTCTTTCATTATCCAGAAATGCTGATGTTTGAGAGCTGTCGAGTGAATCCAGGAGGCCCACAGAGAGGGGGCCTTAATGACAATATGACAAAGATGATGGAGGATTTGAGCTTTGTTCCACTCTTTTGTGTTGCGAATGCCAAGACCCCCTTCCTCTTTAGGCATCGTGATTTGAACCCACAAGACTTTAGCCCCTCCCTTAGTAGAATCGTCTCCTTTCCAAAGAAATCTGGTCATTATTGTTTGCAATCGACTATGAACAACTCCAGGGAGAAGAAAGTGATTTGTCCAGAATCTAATAATCGCAATAAGAACTACTTTAATTAATTGGGCTCTTCCCGCTAGAGACAGAACTAGAGTGGTCCAAGAGTTCATCCTTGTGGTGACTCTCTCAATAAGAGGCATGCAATCATTGTATGAGAGTTTAGAGGAGATAAGAGGAACCCCTAAAAAATGCACCAGAAGCTCACCATGCGGGAAAGCAAAGTTGGAGTCAAACCAGGTGATGAAATTACTCGTGCATCCACCAAAAAAGACCGCACTTTTGCTTATACTTGCATGAAGACCACTCCAAGAAGAAAACAATTCAAGGCATCGTATATTATGCATCACAGAGGCCTCATCACCACGGGAAAAAAGAAGAACATCATCCACGTAGAAGATGTGAGTAAGATTCAGCTCTCTACATTTCCAATGAAATTTAAAATCAGCAGGGATCTTCATGAGTAAACTCGACAGAACATTCATAGCCACATTGAAGAGGTATGGGGACATAGGATCACCTTGTCTAAGCCCCTTCTTTCCTTTGAAGTATCCTGATAAGATGCCATTAATCTTGATCGATTACATTGGAGTAGAGATGCAAGCATAAATCCAACCCAGAAATTTAGAGGGGAAGCCCAATTTATGTAAGGCTGTCATTAGAAAATTCCAGTCCATAGAGTCAAAAGCCTTATGTAAGTCAATTTTCAGGGCACACTTTGGCACCCCAGTTTCTCGGGAGTAACCTCGAAACAGCTCCTGAGCCATGAGAATGTTATCCGATATATGACGGCCTTTAACAAAAGCAGACTGAGAGATATTGATGATAGAAGGAAGAACATGCTTTAAACGAGAAGCAAGGATATTTGCTATACACTTATAGGCAATGTTGCAGAGAGAGATAGGCCTGAAGTCCTTCATGTTGGTTGGATTGGCCACTTTAGAAATCAAGGAAATCCCAGTGCTATTGATACCCGTGTGCATGACAGAGGTGTGGAAAAAGTGCTGAACAGCCTCACAAAAAATAGGACCTACAATATCCCAGGTTGAGAGGTAAAATTCTACAGGAAACCCATCAGGACCCAGGGCCTTATTTTGTTTCATACCTTTCAAGGTCTTAAGAATAAGATCAGAGGAAACTGGTGCTTCTACAAATGTAGAATGCTCAGCAGAGATGGTGGGAAAATCCAAGTCTTCAAGCATACACGGCTGAGTAGGAGATGCAAGTCCAATAGTGTCAGAAAAGTAGTTCACAGCAACTCCTGCTACCAGGTTGTGTCCAAAAACCATGGCCCCTTCTTTATTCTCAATAGCAAGAATTTTGTCACGATTCCAATTAGACTTGACTTGATTGTGAAAGAACCGGTTATTACCATCACCTAGGTGAAGCCAATTGACACGAGATTTTTGCCGTAAGAGAGCCTCCTTCTGAATAAGACAAGTCTCGAGGTGTTTAGAAGCAGCTATCTCAAGTTTAAACAACTCAGGAGTGGCAGATGTGGAAAGAGATTGTTGGATATCATGCAAGTCATTTCTGGCCAGATGCATCCTGGAGTGAAGATTTCCATGTCTTTTATTAAGGGTCACCAAGGCACCTTTAACGCATTTAAGCTTCCTAGATAAGATAGCCATAGGATCCCCAAACCAAGGTTTATTCCAAGCAGTTGCCACCGTTTCCCGGAAGTTGTCAAGATCACTCATAAAGTTGAAGTACTGAAAAGATTTAGCAAAATGCTGCATATGCATCGGAACAGAGTGCATAAGAGGGGAATCATCCATGAGGCCCCTAGGGTGCACCTGAACAAAACCTTCAGGGAAGGTGGTAATCCAGTCTTGATTGCCCAAGATACGATCTAGACGTCTGAAAATAGGAGCGTTTGGTCTTTTATTCGTCCAGGTAAATAGAGGCCCCAAAGTGCGCAGAGAGATCAGCCCAACATCTGTGACACAATCCAAAAAGTCTTGCATATCAGGGGTCCAGTGTTGTCGACCTCCTTGAGTCTCAGAAATGCTAAGCAAACAATTGAAATCTCCACCAACACACCAAGGCCCCTGAATCAATTTACTTAACCGCAACAAATCACGCCATAAAGGAAGCCTATGATGAGATTGATTGTGAGCATAAACGAAGGTAACAGTGAAATGGATTTGTTTCTCAATAAAAGTAACATGACAAGTGACATGTTGATCATTTTTGGAGATGACATTAACCATCCAGCAATCAGGGTCCCAACCAACCCAAATACGGCCCAAAACGTGGTGCTAGTTGAAAATCCAGGACCAATTTCTATTAATGAGCTTAGAAATGTCCAAACACTTTGCTTCTTTAACTTTAGTCTCAATATAGCACATAAAAGAAAGATTATGTCTTGCAATATAGCTAGTAACTTCTTTTTGGTGTGAGGCTTTATTAAGCCCCTAGTGTTCCAAACAGAGAAATTCATTTAAAAAGAGGGTTTGGAAGACTTACCCGCCCTCTGAAGGCTATTCTTGGAAATAACAGGGGTGAAACCCTCTTTGTCATCTTTTTTCTTCGGTGCAGAATGATGCATTAATGAGGAATCACGAGCAGCTCTTCCCAAGTCAACAACCAGAGCATGGTCCATTTTAGGGGACCTAGTGTGTTTGCGTTTCCTTTGTGGTGATTTCTCAACAGACCTAATTAAGGCCTCTTCTTCTAAAGCTTCAATCTCTCCTTCCTCAAGGTGAGCAAGAGCTGCGAAGCAGTTTTTGGTGTTGGGCTCATCTGTAGAATCTTTAAGCTCGGGATCAGTTTGGGGGGCCAAAACACGGTCATTTATGTCAACATCATTTTGCATAGATGCCTTGGCTTGTTCATGAGCCATATCATCATCTAGAACAACATCACATCCGAAGAGTTTTCCAACAACATATGGTGACCTAGAGTCGCGCAGATTTTCAACAAAGTTTTCAGAAACTATAGTGTCATCAATGATAAGCTGAGCGTCGTTAATGTCATGCGTCCTCCCCGCACCCTGCGGGTCAGTCGTGTGCTCTTTCATGACTCGAGTTGACTCGGTGGCAGTGCGTAACCCACCCCTGGTGCGAGAAGGCGGGCGCACAGCCTCAGGGTTTTTGTTACATCTTGACAGTGAATGGCCAAAACCTTGGCACAAGCTGCAGGAGTAAGGTAACTGGGGATATAACACAGCCACTTGAGCCTTTTCAAACTCACCGTCCCCATTCAAGATGCTAGCCCAAACGTAATCAGGTCGAGGTGCAGCGTAAATAAGCTCTACCTGGATCCCAGCATATTTCAGGGGCTCAAATCTAGCAGTGGCTTCGTCAAACTTCAATGGCTTGCCAATAGCAGAGGCAATAGAGCACAATCCTTCCCGAGACCAATAATGTTGTGGCACATCAACTAGTTTTATCCAAACAGGAATCCTATCAACAAGATTTTTCTTGAATTTGGACCCTTCCGTCCAAGGTGACAAATACAAAGTTTTCCCTCCTATTTGTACCGAGTTCAGTTTTAAAATAGCATCTTTTCCGGTAACAGTGTTGAATTTAAATGTGAAATAGCCCTTGGAACTGTAAAAGACTCGAGATAGTCCCTTATTTTGCCAAATTTTAAAAGCTTGTTCCTTGACAAATTTGAAGAAAAAGCTTGTGCCAATGAAGTGGCCAATAAGGCTACTTTCCCATTGCACTTGAGCTTGCAATAAGAATTCTCTCGGGGGTTCAATGTTAGCAGACCCATCTTCATTGTAGGTGACCTTGTGTTGACTAGAGCAGGGAGTTGATGGTGGAGTGTTTCTTGTGACCATATCTTTCCAGGTGATAGATTTTTGGGGAGTAGCAGCAGCAATGGGTTTAACAATAAGAGGTAAGGTAACAGTTGCAGTGTCAACCATATTCTCAACATTATCATTAGTAAGACTGAAGATTCCATTCTGAACTTGAAAGCTAGATTGAAGGTTTTCAAGAGAGTTGGTGTGAGGTCTAGTTGAAGTGACCTCTTGAGAATGAGTGGAGTCTTTCGAGCTCGAGGGGCCAGATGCATTTCTAGCTGAGCCACCCTCCAAAATGAATCGAAGATCATCATTGAGTCTTTGAGCAACTTTGGGGGATAAAGGTCTATCGCTCAAAACATCCTCAGCTAGAAGAGGTGCCAAAGCGGGAGCGGCATAGTGATGGCCAATGAAGTGAGAGAACTCATCGGAGTCCATAGAACCAGAATGCTCAGAGTTTCTTGATCCCATGGAGAACAAATGAAAATACAAAGAAGGCGGGAAAGGTGCGTGAAAAGGAAACACCCCGAACAGCGAGAGAAGAGAGGAGGTGAGTGGATTAGAAGATAAGAGCTCTGGAAGAAAAGAAGCTGCAGATTGAAAACACGGCCGGAAGAGAGGTTGAAGATGAAGGTTGGAGGAAAAGAGAACGGATTGCTGGAAAAAGAAAGGAGCTTGATATTAAATCTGGGTAAAGCCAAACAGGGCACGGAAAAACAAACAGAAAAATTTGTGGTTCATTTTGTTATTATTATAACATTGAAAAAGAAGAATTGAATGAATTAACTGCAAGTCCTCCAGTACTTAAGTTCTGATATCCATCTTCTAATATTATCATCTGATAATCTAAGTTCTGATATCCTTAAGTTCTGACCTCAATGTTAGATATATTTGTGATGTCATGTCTAATGATGATTTATGTTTAGTTTTCAGATCTTAACTAACAGGATAAATCAGGACTTAACTGGAAATCAGTACTTATACTGAAGTCAGAACTTAAGATATCAGAACTTAAGTTATTAGAACTTAAGATATCAGAAGATATTTATCATGAGATAATATCAGAACTTAAGAAGACGTTCAGATAAGGAAGACGGCTGATTGAAGGAAAGAAGATTAAGGCAAACACAAGAAGAGATATGCATGGAGAAGAATTCTATGAAGAATAGAATACTTGGAAGAAAAGATAACTAGTTGATATATTTTAGGATGCAGACTTATGTTCGATATCAATTAGAAGTTTATCTTGTAACTGTGTGTCTATATAAACACAATATAGGGTTTACACTGTAAGTGTTATCTTAATCGAGAATATTATTCATTGTAACCCTACCAGCTCTCGTGATATTTCTTCATCACTGAGAGAGAACGGTTTCATTGTAATAATGTTTTATTAATAAGATTATTCTGTGTTTCATACTTGTGTTCTTAATTCAATTTAATTGTAGTATACACTGTATTCAACCCCCTTCTACAGTGTGTGTGACCTAACAAGTGGTATCAGAGCCAATCTGTTAACATATATACAGTAAATATCCAAAACAATCATGTATGAAGAAGAAAAAACTCTAACCAAGCCCACCAAAACTGAAGAAACTCCAAAGACTCATATCCATAATCGATATGAGACTATTAGGGTTCCAATTCTGAAACCTTCTGAGTATCCCATATGGAAAGTGAGGATAACTATATTTCTGGAAGCTACAGATCCATAATACCTTGACAGAATTAATGAAGGATCACATAAGCCAACCAAGCTCTCTGTTGTAGTTGCAGATCAGCCATCACAGACTGTACCAAAGGAGAAAAGTGAATATACAGCTGAAAGATATCTCATCAATTGCCAAGGATGCAAAGTAAGGCATTTGCTGCATAGTGCCATTGATAATGTCATGTCAAACAGGGTAATTAACTGCAAGACTGCAAAGGAGATATGGGATGCCTTGGAGACAAGATGCCAGGGAACTGACTCAATTAAGAAGAACATGAGGAATATACTCACTCAAGAGTGTGAGCACTTTGACTCAAAACCTGATGAGTCATTAACTGGTTTATATGACAGATTTGTCAAACTCTTGAATGATCTATCACTGGTGGATAAGGAATATGATCTTGAAGATACTAATCTTAAATTCCTTTTAGCTCTTCCTGAAGTTGGGATTTGAAGGTAACTACTATAAGAGACAACTATGCTCTTGATGAAACTACTCTTGATGAAATTTATGGTATGCTCAAAACTCATGAACTTGAGATGGATCAAAGAAGCAAGAGGCATGGAAGAAAGTCAAGAACAGTTGCTCTTAAGGCTGAGGAGAAATTCCCCAAAGTAATTGTCTCAAAGAAAGGCAAAGGAAAGGCTCTCATCACAAAGTCTGATTCAGATTCATCAAGTTCTGATGATGATGAGGATTCAGAAACTGAAAGTCTATCTAAGATGGATGCTGATGAAGAGATAATGAAATTGTGTGCTCTTATGGTGAAGGGTATCACAAAGATAGCCTACATGATATTCAGAAGGGGAAAGAAGTTTTCCAGGAAAAGTGGAAGTTTTGATAAGAAGGGATTCAGAAAATCTGAAGGCAAAGCAGGAAAGTCTGACAGAGGAGATTACTCAAATGTTAAATGCTACAATTGTGGTGAGTGAGAAAGGCCACATATCTCCTGATTGCAAGAAAGGAAAAAGTGACAAAGGCAAGGCACTTGTCACAAAGAAGAAAAGCTGGACAGACACTTCAGATTCTGAGAATAAGGTGAACTATGCCTTGATGGCAAATGCTGATAGCAGTTCTGAAGCTGCTGAGTTAAAGGTACCTCAAACAACTTATGCTTTTTATACTGATGATATTACTGAGTTGAGATCTTATCTTAAAACCATATTTATTAGTTATAGAGATCAGACTTTAACTTGTGATAGGTTAACTTCTGAAAATCTGGCTTCTAAGAAAAGGAATGACTATTTAAAAAAAGAGTTAGTTATGTTCCATCAAACTCAGAAAGAAAGAGATGATGCTTTTTATGTTAGAGATGAAGTGTTAAAATTGAATCAATCTCTAAAAACTGAGTTAGAAAAGGAAAGAGAGATTATCAGGACTTGGACTAACTCTGGCAGAACAACTCAGAATTTGCTAAGTAGTGGAAACTGGAAAGAGGGCTTAGGTTATGGAGATGATAAAAGTGAAACAGGAACTAAACAAATTAAGCCAATTATTGTTAAACAGACTAATAAGCCAAAGGTAAATTTTGTTAAGTTTGTAGCTAAATCTATAAAGTCTGATTCTGAAAAGATGAAAGAAACTGAGACAGAAGTTAAGGCAGAATCAACTTCTGACAAATTGAAACAGGATAAACCAATTGAAGTTAACATAGGCTTAATGACAAAGAAGCAGCTTAAGTATAAGCTGAAAGAGATTAAGAATGTAAACAAGGTAAAACCACATAGGAAATATAGGAATAGAAAGGAAGGTGTGAATAAAAGCAATAATTATATGCCTATTCCTAATGCTCCTAAAAAGAAATGTTATAACTGTGGAAATTCTAACCATCTGGCTTCTTTTTGCAGGAAGAATAAGAATATAAACTCCTTACCTTCTAAGTCAGGAGTTAAGATTCAGTCTGTTAGGTTTAAGCCACAAAATCCTTGTTTTCATTGTGGTAGTATATGGCATTCCATTTATACTTGTAAGGAATATCATAGTTTATACTATGATTATTATCAAATAAAACCTTCTTTAAAGAAAGTTAGCATTATTCCTTCTAGTGTAAGTTCTGATGCAAAGTCTGATACTGTAAATTCTGATAAGAAAAATATTAACATAAACTATGATGTTAAATCCGCTGCAAATGTTAACAAACTTAATAAGGCCAAATGATCCAAGCAAGTCTGGGTCCTTAAAACTAATCATTAGTGGTCTTTGTGATTGCAGGGCAACAGGAAAAACATCCTAGTTCTGGACAGTGGATGTTCAGGACATATGACTGGAAATAAAGCCCTGCTATCAGACTTTGTGGAGAAAGCTGGCCCAGGAGTTTCTTATGGAGATGGCAACATGGGAAAAACTCTGGGATATGGCAATATCAACCTTGGGAATGTCATCATTAAAAAAGTAGCTCTAGTCTCAGGACTTAAACACAATCTGCTGAGTGTTAGTCAAATTTGTGACAGAGGTTATCATGTGGATTTCTTTAAAGAACACTGTGAAGTTGTAAGCAAATCTACAGGCAAAGTTGTTCTAAAGGGATATATGCATGGTAACATTTATGAAGCCAAGCTTTCAACAAGTTCTGATGGTTCTGCAGTCTGTCTGTTAAGTAGAGGATCAGTTGAAGAAAGCTGGGATTGGCATAAGAAACTCTCTCATTTAAATTTCAACAGTATAAATGAACTAGTCAAGAAAGATCTTGTGAGAGGACTGCCAAAATCAGTATTTGCTCTTGATGGCCTTTGTGATTCATGTCAAATGGCAAAACAAAGAAAATCTTCATTCAAGAGCAAGACCGAATCTTCAATTCTTGAGCCTTATCACCTACTACATGTTGATCTATTTGGTCCAGTGAATGTCCTGTAAATCAGTTTCCTTCCTTAACTGTAAGTCCTCCAATACTTAAGTTCTGATATCCATCTTCTAATATTATCTTCCGATAATCTAAGTTTTGATATGCTTAAGTTCTGACTTCCATGTTAGATATATTTGTGATGTCATGTCTAATGATGATTTGTGTTTAGTTTTCAGATCTTAACTAACAGGACAAATCAGGACTTAACTGGAAATCAGTACTTATACTGAAGTCAGAACTTAAGATATCAGAACTTAAGTTATCAGAACTTAAGATATCAGAAGATATTTATCAGGAGATAATATCAGAACTTAAGAAGATGTTCAAATAAGGAAGACGGCTGATTGAAGGAAAGAAGATTGAGGCAAACACAAGTAGAGATATGCATGGAGAAGAATTCTATGAAGAATAGAATACTTGGAAGAAAAGATAACTAGTTGATATATTTTAGGATGCAGACTTATGTTCAATATCAATTAGAAGTTTATCTTGTAACTGTGTGTCTATATAAACATAGCATAGGGTTTACACTATAAATGTTATCTTAATCGAGAATATTATTCATTGTAACCCTAGCAGCTCTCGTGATATTTGTTCATCACTGAGAGAGAACGGTTCCATTGTAATACTGTTTTATTAATAAGATTATTCTGTGTTTCATACTTGTGTTCTTAATTTGATTTGATTATAGTATACACTGTATTTTACCCCCTTCTACAGTGTGTGTGACCTAACATTCCAGTAAGTCCTGATTCCAGTAAGAACTGATATTTCCTGTTAGTTAAGATCTGAGAACTAAACATGAAACATATTAGACATGACATCTCAAATATATTCAACATATATGAATAATTAAACAATAAATAGATTTCTCATTATAATTTGTTTTTCTTGATTAAAAGCAGTTTTTTTCATAATTATTACTTACAATTCTGGAAAATACTGCTTCTTGATATTCATCAATCTCTTCATCATCTAGCTTTGACTTTCGAGCCTTTTTCCAAAATATTGCTCGATCTGATTTCTCCTCGGGCTTCAGTTTGCCTTTCTATATCTGTTTAAATTGAGAAAAAATTAGCAGTTGCTATTAAAAAGTGATATTTTGATTGACATTATAGCTAGGTTCTTACTTCATCCTCTTGTAAACCAATGTAACCCTTCCTTGACAAAGATGATGATATTTTCGATTACGCACTCTTTCGCTCTGCAGGGTGCGTAGTTTCTGCATCATACAATGAATAAATATGTTAGGAAATGAATAATACACGGGGGCGGGGGGTGAATGTGTTTTACTGTTTTTGAGCTTTTCTTGAATGTTTATGGTTGAACAAAGTAAATTGATTCTTGTAGTGAAATGTGTTCATGCAGAATTTAAACTTGCAGAAAAATAAAGAACACAAATCTTCAAAACTCACTTAATTTTATATTAAAATTAAGACTGTTTTGCTACAAAATTTCTAGGCTTTTAGTTAATAAAGAGCTTAGCTTCTACTTGATAGTGTTACAAGAAATCTGATCTAAATTGTTACAACTGACTAAGGACCAGTGTTAACTTTATAACTCAGTTAACTGCTGGTTTACACAGTGTGTAATAAGACATGCTATTAGCTTTTCTAAACTATCACTTGTCATTTCTATTTATAGAAAAGCAGATCTTCCATTTCTGGCTTAGCATATCTTTAGCATCCCATGTTTACTTTAATCTTCCTCTGTCAGTTAATCTTTGCCATTGATCTTGCACATTCTTCAAGCTGCTTTTTGTAGACTTGTCAATCCAGCTGTTGGGTTGTTTGTTGATTGTTTATCTTGGATATTGAACTGATCTGCAACCTTGTACTTTGAGATTGTACATCGAGATCTCCAGTTTAGGTATATAGAACACTTGACATCTCGATAAGTATATTAGCTTATCGAGATCTCCAATACTCTATATTTAGTTTGGCTTGTAGAGGTCTTCGATTCTCTATAAGAGAACTTTGGCTTGTCGAGATCTCTAGTCTTCACATCTTCACTTTGACTTATCGATAACTCTTAGTTCTCTAGTGGCTTTTTGACTTGTCGATATCTCAGAGTTCTTTAGTCAAATTCACCATGTCGATATCTCAGAGTTCTCAACTGAATGTAGACTTATCGAAAACTCTGAGTTCTCTAGTGAAGGAATGACTTGTCGATATCTCCAATCTTCAATGCTTCAATTTGGCTTGTCGATATCTTCCTGAGTTCTCTAGTAGCTATCCTGACTTCTCGATAAGCCATTCTGGAGTTCTCGAATGACTTCTCTATAACATTAAATCTGTGACTTGTAGAGATCTTGACTTAGAGTATTTTTCTCCAAACAGATTTATTCAACTCCAAGCTTCTTCAAAATTCTTCTGAGGCATGATCTTCTTGATCTTCTTCCAGATAGAATCCTTAGGCTTGATACTATTTTAGGAAAAAGACTCCAGTCTGCTCCTTTGCATTTTTACAGACTTTAAGTGTTATAAGTACAAAATAAAAATTAAGATAACAATGCAACTTACTTAGAGTTGACAAAATGTCTTAGTCTTGTTAAAGCACATGCATGTCTTTTACAACAATCCCCCCCAATTTGTGAGAAGATTGCTTAGCATAAATTTATACATGTTAACAAGACTAACCCCAAGTTTGGAATGATAGAGAGTAAGATTAATACATAGAGCTGGGTAGAATTATAACTTGTATAACACAAAATTTACAAGGTTCAATGATTACAAGACTAAGGTAAAGACAGTTTTCACATCTGCTTCTTTTCTAAGTTGATCCTTCAATTTGTCAAGAATTTCAAGTTCTTCTATGATAAGTGTTCCACTTAGAGCTTCTACAAGTTTTTGTCTTACTGTCTTAGAATAACCTTGGTCCAGAACCTCTATACAGAATCTTGAGAATCCGCCAGCTCTGATGTTTAGAAATCTCCCATCTTTAGAAATTATGCTCATTCCTTTTGCTTTCAACTCTTCTGATCTTTTTATGTACATATCTATCTCTTCATCATGCCTTCTTCTTCTTCTTTCTTCAGCTTCAGCCTTATATTTTTTCTTTATTTCCTTCCTTTCAATCAACCATTCAGGTAGAGATGATCTCCATGCCCTTTTAACAGTATCCTTGCCTTTTAACAAACTTATCACTCTCTTGATTTATGTGGAAGCTAAAGAGTCCATTAGCTTTTTGTCTAGAAGAGTGAATGTACCATCCTTAAAATAAACTCTAACTTCTCTCAAGGATACAATCCAGACTCAAACAATTTCCTCAGCTAGATGTTGGAAATGGTCTTCATCTGAGATACACCAATTTAGAGGTAGGAAGTTAGATTCTTTAAAACACTTCCAGATGGCCCTTTCAGTGACTTCCACTTTCTTTACAGGCTTGACTTTCTTAGACTTTCTCCCAACAGATTTGCACTTGAATTTTAGTGAAGGTTGGCTAAAGGTAGGGTTGTCATTTTCTTGAGATTAGTTTGGCTTAAGGTGATTAGAATTTTTAGGAAGGAATTTGTTGTTTGTTTGTATAGAAATTTTGGCTTAGATGTTTGGGAAGGTTTGATGTTTGAGATAGTTGATGTTGTAGGTTGAGCTGAGGTTTGAGTTGATTGTATTTGAATTTTTAGGGTTGTTTGAGTTTCTGAATCATCATGAGGCTTTCTACTCTTCCTCTCACCTATTCTATTCTTTTCTTCATCTTTCTTGTCATCCTCCTTCTTCTTTTCTCCACCCTTGCTCCCAGATGGCTTAATGGACTGACTAGGATTTGAGCCAGAAGGATTTTGATCATTCTTCTTCTGCTCATCATCATCCAAGTCATCCTTGTTGAACTGTGTTTTGGGCAAGTTGGCTTCTGCATTTTCCAGATATCTCCTCAGTAGCTTTATCATTTCCATATCATCATTGTTCTTATTTTTCTTAGCTTTTAAGCTAGTTCCTAGGATCATGATAAGCTTCTTGTTGCTCATGACATAATGTTTGGGGATCTGAAAATTTCTGAGTTGTCTGGTGGTGGGACAGATGTATGTTATACCCTTGCTTGGTTGTAGATATGCTTTAGGGAAGGCAGCTACTTGAGCATCTCTTAGTTCAGTTAATAGCATGGTATCTTCACGAGTTATAGCTCTAACTTTGCTGATAAAGATGTCTAACTCAGATGCCCTCCTTGAGACAAAGCAGTTGAGGGACACCTGCATACATCTGTTTTTCCCTAAGTCATTTGTATTAACCACTATCTTCTCTTCCAGTAAGTTGTCCTTATTGACCTTGATCACTCTTATAAAATTGATTGTCTTGTCCAAGGCCTTTTTATATGTGAAGTAATTGTTGTTGAGAGAAACCATTAAGGCTTTGAGTAGTTCTTCAAACTTCCTGCTCAGACTAGGTCCTTCAACAGACCTAATAAGTCTCCCCATGTCAAGATCAACTTTTTTAGATTTTGTTTCAGCCCCCTGGACTTGCTGTTGAGATGACCTAGATCGTGTCAACCTAGCCTCTATCTCCCCCTTAGTCTTGTTGACAGGCATCAGAAGAGGAGCAGGAATTTCAGGCCTTACTTATCCAGGCAGAGAGGGTAGTGGTATGTTGATTTTACCCATGATGGCTCCTAAAGCTATAGAATTCTGCATTTGAAGATGCTTAGGGGAGTCCACCAGAGTTTGGATATCTGTTTTTTGACTCTTGACAAGAGATGTCAAAGCCTGAACTTGTTGAGTGAGAGAAGAGTTGGAGTCTTGCAATGCTGTGACTTGATCCTGTAGAGACTGAATTTGCAGATTTGTTGAAGTGGATCCAGGCTGATAAGAGCTGCTAGATGTGCCAAAGTGTTCCTCTACAACTTCTTTGATCCCTTCCATTAGCAAGGCTGACGGCTTAAATCTGCTCTGGTGAAGTTGATCCAGCTGGACCTTGGTCTCATTTGACTGAGTAATTTATTTCTGGATCACTTCATGGATATTGGAAAAAGATTGTTTAAGGTTTTTGACTTCCTTCTCAATGGAGGCAAGATCCATCCTATCCATTTGCTCAGTAAAATACTTGAATTTAGAAGAGATCTGCTCTTGAGATGGTATGATCTTGTCCATCTTCTCATTCACCAATTTTCTTATTCTGTCTTTATGGCCAGTAAGCTTGATTTCAAGAGCTTTACCAAATAGATGAAATGCTTTGAGCTGAGCTTTGTATACATCTGTAATGGCATCATAGACAGCTTCTGGAATTAAGTCTTTTGCATTGCTTCCCAGAATAGTAACGTACTCTTCCCTGAATCTGGCCAGGACTTGATTCATCTCCAAGGCAAAATCATCAGACAGCCATGCATCTACATTTCCATCTTGCTCAACATTATTGACAATTTTCTCCTTTTTCTCCTCAACCTCTTCATTATAAGCAAGCATGATAGCTTGATAGTCCTGGTTGCTCATATTTAAAGTCAGGAGATGCTGTGAGATGTTGGCCAGTCCAGATATCTGCTCTACTGATAGATCATCTACAGAGGTTGATTGAGAAGCAGATTCTTGTAGGCACTGTGAGAGTATGTGAGGTTGTTCAGGTTGAGAGGAGGATGGTTCATAAAAAACACCTATGACTAGGGTCACAGTTTGACTCACAGATTGCTCTGTGGTTTTGACAGTGTGTTGTCCTCCACTTGTAGTGGGAACCTCCAATTAAATTAGAGAGGATTTCACTGGGTTACTGTCATGTATACCAGTCTCAAACCCTTGTGTGTCTTGTAACACACTGTAACTTGAATGTGCTCTGCTTGCCTCTCCTTTGACAGGATCATGGGAAATTGTACTCCCAACTTCAACTGCCAAGACAATATCTGCTAGAGTTGTGAGGGGAGTTGTCCCTACATGAGGAACCTCCAATTGAATTGGAGAGGATTTAGATAGCTCCCCTTCAGGAGTACTACCCTCAAACCTTTCAGTCTGTGAAGACTGTTTTGCACATGAAGGTGCATTAGAGGTATCCATGGGGTCTTCAGTAAAAACTGATGAATCTCCCATATTTATGATGGTGTCATCAAGGTCTACCCCAACGTGTAGCCTCTCACCATCTAAATGGAGTGTCTGGGTGGTGAGCAAAGCTTCCTGAGCTAAGTCACTTGATTGTTGTTGCATTTGAGAAGTGGATTCAAGTGGAGTTGGAATAAAAGAAATTTTAGTTATAAGAATTTGTTGTTCATCATCGAAGTCATCCTTGTTGAACTGTGTTTTGGGCAAATTGGCTTCTGCATTTTCCAGATACCTCCTCAGTAGCTTTATCATTTCTATATCATCATTGTTCTTATTTTTCTTAGCTTTTAAGCTAGTTCCTAGGATCATGCTAAGCTTCTTGTTGCTCATGACACAATGTTTGGAGATCTGAAAATTTCTGAGTTGTCTAGTGGGGGGACATATGTATGTTATACCTTTGCTTGGCTGTAGATATACTTCAGGGAAGGCAGCTACTTGAGCATCTCTCAGTGCAGTTAATAGCATGGTATCTTCACGAGTTGTAGCTCTAACTTTGCTGATAAAGATGTCTAACTCATATGCCCTCCTTGAGACAAGGCAGTTGAGGGACACCTGCATACATCTGTCTGTCCCTAAGTCATTTACATTAACCACTATCTTCTCTTCCAGAAAGTTATCCTTGTTGACCTTGATCACTATTATGAAATTAATTGTCTTGTCCATGGCCTTTTTATATATGAAGTGATTGTTGTTGAGAGAAACTTTTAAGGCTTTGAGTAGTTCTTCAAACTTCCTGCTTAGACTAAGTCCTTCAGCAGACCTAATAAGTCTCTCCATGTCAAGATCAACTTTTTTAGATTTCATTTCAGCCCTCTGGACTTGCTGTTGAGATGACCTAGATCGTGTCAACCTAGCCTCTATCTCCCCCTTAGTCTTGTTAACAGGCATTAGAAGAGGAGTAGGAATTTCAGGCCTTACTTGTTCATGCAGAGAGGGTAGTGGTATGTTGAGTTTACCCATGATGGCTCCTAAAGCTATAGAATTCTGCATTTAAAGATGCTTAGGGGAGTTCACCAGAGTTTGGATATCTGTTTATTGACTCTTGATAAGAGATGTCAAATCCTGAACTTGTTCAGTGAGAGAAGAGTTGGAGTCTTGCAATGCTGTGACTTGACCCTGTAGAGACTGAATTTGCAGATTTGTTGAAGTGGATCCAGGCTGATAAGAGCTGCTAGATGTGCCAAAGTGTTCTTCTATAACTTATTTGATCCCTTCAATTAGCAAGGCTAAAGGCTTAAATCTGCTCTGGTGAAGTTGATCCAGCTGGACCTTGGTCTCATTTGACTGAGTAATTTGTTTCCGAATCACTTTATGGAGATTGGAAAAAGATTATTTGAGGTGTTTGACTTCCTTCTCAATAGAGGCAAGATCCATCCTATCCATTTTCTCATTAAAATACTTGAATTTAGAAGAGATCTGCTCTTGAGATGGTATGATCTTGTCCATCTTCTCATTCACCAATTTTCTTATTCTGTCTTCATGGCCAGTAAGCTTGATTTCGAGAGCTTTACCAAACAGATGAAATGCTTTGAGCTGAGCTTTGTATACATCTGTAATGGCATCATAGACAGCTTCTGGACTCAAGTCTTTTGCATTTCTTTCCAGAATAATAACGTACTCTTCTCTGAATCTAGCCAGGACTTGATTCATCTCCAAAGCAAAATCATCAGACATCCATACATCTACATTTCCATCTTGCTCAGCATCATTGACAATTTTCTCCTTTTTCTCCTCAACCCCGTCATTATAAGCAAGCATGATAGATAATTCTGGTTGCTCATATTTGAAGTCAGGAGATGCTGTGAGATGTTGGCCAGTCCAGATATCTGCTCTACTAGTAGATCATCTACAGAGGTTGATTGAGAAGAAGATTCTTGTAGCCACTGTAAGATTATGTGAGGTTGTTTAGGTTGAGAGGTGGATGGTTCATCAGAAACACCTGTGTATGGGGTCACAATTTGACTCACAGATTGCTCTGTGGTTTGGACAGTGTGTTGTCCTCCACTTGTAGTGGGAACCTCCAATTAAATTGGAGGGGATTTGACTGGGTTACTGTCATGTATACCAGTCTCAAACCCTTATGTGTCTTGCAACATACTGGCACTTAAATGTGCTCTGGTTGCTTCTCCTATGACAGGATCATGGGAAATTATACTCCTAGCTTCAACTGCCAAGACAATATCTGTTAGAGTTGTGAGGGGAGTTGTCCCTACATGAGGAACCTCCAATTGAATTGTAGAGGATTTATATAACTCCCCTTCAGGAGTACTACCCTCAAACCTTTCAGTCTGTGAAGACTGTTTTACATATGAAGGTGCATTAGTGGTATCCATGGGGTCTTTAGTAAAAACAGATGAATCCCCCATATTTGTGATTGTGTCATCAAAGTCTACCCCAGCATGTAGTCTCTCACCATCTAAATGGAGTGTCTGGGTGGTGAGGAAAGCTTCCTGAGCTAAGTCACTTGAATGTCGTTGCACTTGAGAAGTAGATTCAAGTAGAGTTGGAATAGAAGAAATTTTAGTTATAAGAATTTGTTGCTCAGCTGTGAGTGTTGGCAGCTCTCCCTGAATAGATAAGGGAGCTTCAAGTGATGTATCCTCATAGTGTGTGCCTGTAACACCCCCAGATCCGGGGTCGGGGATCCGGGTCGTCACGAGTTCCATTTCCCTTAATAACACCCAATCTTAATAATTACTCAACTACTCTGTACTATGACCCCACAATAAACACACACACCACATGTTATAGTCTCAGAGATGAACATCCAAAAATAACCACAAGTCATTTTATTCCACAATTATCTGCCAATACACCTTAAAAGGTTTTCTGAATAAATTTACATTTCTTTGCCATTATTACAATTCATAAATATAAATAAATCTGGTCCATCAAAAGTTGAAAGCCTAGCCTATTGGTAGTTCCTACCTCAGCTACGGCGGCATCAATGCTTCTAGAAAACCGCGGAACGTCTCCTAATCGCTTGCGAATCGGGAGCTTGGTTCTGTTCATCTTTTCTATCTGTTGTTGTGTGATGAAAGAAGAAAGCAAGGGTGAGCAGCAAGCCCACCAAAATAATATGTATAATGATTAATAGTATATGAGCCTACTCATAATACTCATGAAAGTCTTGGTCAAAAGAAATGAACCAAGTTTGATATCTTAATGCGATGAAGTCGCAAAATATTCAGTATATATACATATATACTTTTCAAAATATTGGAAGTCCTCTTCCATGCATAATATACACAAAGTCCCAGTGTATAACTGTATAAAAAATATCGTTGCAAGGTGATCTCATATATCTAACCTTGTTTCAACGTTTTTCTGAAAATCTTTGCCATACATAAGACAATTATTAATTAGATATAAGTTTAAAAGATGAGGTTACCAAATACCCCAATATACTTATATCTTTCCCCAATACTACTAGAACTACCACCGTTCAAAGTATTATAAGTTTTAAGAAAAACATCCCATAGATGAGACCACAAGTTAAGACTTGAATAGATTCAATCTTTGAAATATTATTGAATGAAAAAGTTATGAGATACTTTATTTAGTCCCGATATATATATATCCACATATATATATCTCTAAAACATTTCCTGGAACCTCTGTTATGTAAAGTATGATAGAGTTTGAAACATCCAATGAATTTTGGAAAGGAAAAGAATTTTGGCATAAACCAGATATCTTGCTGATCAGGCAAAGATACCAATAAGTAACCTTTTCTACTGTAGATGGATGAATTCCACACCGGTCATCACCCTGGCCGTATTAGGACCTCGCGCTAGACCGTTACCCGGCCCCTCACGCGTTGATGGACTGCCACCCAGCCACTTACACATTCATAGACCGTACCCCGGCCTGTCGCTTATGCCGACTCAATTAGATGGGCTTACTTCCCGAACGTTGGGCAAGTAATCAATTCATTTACCAAAACTGCAACCTCGTTGCGAATATAAAATACACCACAGAGCCGGATTCCCCAGGTTTTGAGCGAGTATTTAAATCCCCTTAAAAAGGAAGATCTTAAATATAAAATTGAGTTTTGGGATCCGCTCTGACTTTAAAAATCATTTTGAAGACTCGAAAACACTTTAAAGAGTGTTTGGAGTAAAGCTGATTTAATGAAGTAAATCAGTCCCCAGAATATTTAGAAAATGACTGAATATTATTATTTAAATAATATTCCCATAAAGAATAATCTTTATAAAAATAATTGAAGTAGAAGTATTAAAACTTATACTTGAAATAAACATTAAATAACCAAAGATATACTTATATGAAAGTATTATCTTTATTTGAATAATTGAAAATAAGTTTGATTATTAACACTTTATTCTCTAATGAAATAAAGAATATATTACAGTAATAAGCGGAGTCATAATACCTCGAATGAATATTATAAATAATATTCATTAAATAAAATAAAGGAGTCATAAGTCCTCGAATGAATATTCAAAATAATATTCATTTAGTAAAATAAAAGGAGTCATAAGTCCTCGAATGAATATTCAAAATAATATTCATTTAGTAAAATAAAAGGAGTCATAAGTCCTCGAATGAATATTCAAAATAATATTCAATAATAAAATAAAGTTAAAGTTATCGAATAAACCTTATTCGATTAATAGTTTTGAAAACTATGACCATATATATATATATATAAGTATATATATATATATATTTATTTCCATATATACAAAATCTACTCGGGATCCTCGACTCCCGGTTTTAGAAAATATTTTCACCTTTGGGTCCCTGTACTAAGGGTATATGCAAATTACCGCTATCCTCTAGCATAGGTATTATCAACTGAATCAACAGATATATATGGAAATAATACGAAACAGGCATGCATATATATATACCATAGTAGCATGCTTCAATATATTGTAACATTTGCTAATTAACCAACATGCATCTATCACAAGATAATGCAAATACATATATTCATCACAACAACAGTTATAACGGGTAGAAAACTTGCCTGAGCGACTTGGGGTTACGAATGGCTCGGGACGAGTCTGGTAACCTATAAACAACAAGTAAGTTGGAATTAAACCAAAATCACTTGTAATTCTATACTTTAACTAACTTAGACTCTAACGCTTGTTTTGCGCTCACTGATTTGCTTAAGTCGCTCGGGTACCCTCGGCTCCACCATTTTTAATAATTTAACCTTTACGAGTTTTAAAGCGATTCCTTCGCGAGTGTCTTACCAACTGCCTAACACACTTACCATAAATGTTTCATACATTAATTAACCCTTTTTGGTCTTTAACCTATGTTTCAAAGTAAGGCGAGGGAAAAAGTTTCGTTCGCGAAACGCCGTTACTTGAAACGGTCGTTTCTCCTAAACCGTGCATCGGAATCGAACGAACTACATATCAAAACGAAGCTCGTAACATGAGCTATCTAAACATGGCAGTGGTCATAATCTAGCAGGGGGTTCTCGGGTCCTAATGCTATGCACAAAAACAGTCCATAGAAAATCGGACGTTACGACGACTATGTTTACGCGATTTCCAAATTTTAAACCATACAAAACCAACCACAAACCAACCTCAAATCCAACATACAACCAACATCCATCCTTATCACATCATAACAACCCCAACCAATTCAATTTAATCATTCATACTTATGCCTAAACTTAACTTTAATCATACTTAAGTTCCTTTAAATCAAAACCACAACAATTACCATTCCATTTCACTACCATTCCAAATCCCAAACTCTAAATCATAACAACAAGCTACAATATCAACCCACTAATCAAAATCATCTTATAATATATAGGAATCTAGGGTTTGGAGATGGTATACCTTCCTTGAAGTGGTGGGTGGAGCTAGGAAGCCTTAAGAAGCTTTGAGAAGTCTTAAGAATGCTTGGATCTTCAAGAAAAACAAGAAAAAGTTCAAGTTAAAAACTTGAAAACACTATTCATTGTCTTCTTCTTTGATTAAATGAAGAAGATTGAGAAGGAATTAATGGCTTAAACTCATGATATAGTCCTAACTAAGCATGAAGATGATTAGGGAATTATCTTACCAATTTAGGAAGCTTGGATCTTGAGTTTTGAATTGTTCTTGCCTTATGAATAGTAAAAAGCCGAGAGCTTCAAGAACAAAGCCTTGGTTGCTTTTTGATTTTTGATGAAAATGATTTTTGCTTGGCTTGGTTGCTTGGTTTTTGTGCTTGCTTTAGTCAATTACCTTTTTGCCCTTGAATTTGTGTGGTTACAAAGCCACCACACCTCCTTCCTTCCCATGTCATGCCTATGTCATCCTCATGATGTCATCCTCCCTTCCTTGTCCTCTTTCTATTGGTTGGATGACATCATTCCCACTAATCCCTTTGATTAACTTCCTAATCGTTTGCCTAATGACCGCTGATCTGTTATACGGTTCGCTTAACTTTCGTTCTCGTTTATCGTTTGAAGGATCATACCCGGGATCTTATTACTTAGGTTCCCTTAACCTTTCTCAATATATTATATTCCTTTTATGATCCTCTCCTATAATCCTTTAATTTAAATCCTTTTTATCCTGTTACCTTATACTCAATTCTCTCCGTATCTTGTGGATTTCCGGGAAAAATCAAAGTGTTCGGAATTGGATTCTGACGATCTTTACATACACTTATATACCATATAGAGTACTAATAAAATCTCAGAATATCCATAACAGAACCCCTACATAGTGTGGCATGAAAAGTTTTCCCGTTCAGCAAAAACACTATTCATAAGGGTTTCAAAATTTCTCAAAAATTGGGGTTATTACAGTCTCCCCTCCTTAAAAGGATTCCGTCCCGGAATCAGATAGAAAACAAATGGGGATACTTTCTTAGCATTACACTTTCTAACTCTCGAGTCAATTTTCCCACATTGTGGTTCTACCACCAAACTCTGCTTAGTTTGATAATCCTTCTCCTAAGAATTTGTTCCTTTTCACTCTATAACCCTTCCTGGTTGCTCCATATAGGTTACGTCGGGTTGCATATCTATGCGCTCATATGCCTCTATTTATCTGGCATCTGAATTACACTTCCTTAACATTGATACGTGAAACACGTTACGACCTGCTACATGTTCGGGGTTAGGGCTAGCTCATATGCTAACTTCCCAAACGTCTTAATATATCCAAGGGTCCAACAAATTGTAGACTTAGCTTTCCTTTCTTTCCGAACCTCATCAATCCTTTCCAAGGGATACCTATAACATTACTAGGTCCCCTATTTCATACTCTTTATCTTTTCGTGTCAAATCAACATACTTATCATGTCCATCTTGGGCTACTACCAGCCGTCCTCTGATTAGATCTATCATATCCTTGGTCCTTTGGACTACTACGGGTCCGAGCATCTTGCGCTCTACAACTTCATCTTAACATAAGGGAGATCGACATTGTCTTCCCTCAAGGATCTCATAAGGCGACATCTCAATACTGACATATGATCTATTGTCGTAAGAAGTCTCAATCCGTGTTAAGTGATCATTCCAATTTCTTTCAAGTCTATTGCACAGACTCTCATTATAGCTTTTAGCATTAGAGCTTCTGCTTCTCAATACCCATTCTTTTCCAGTTCGTAATCGCTACTACCTTCCGTTCCTAATATTATACTGGTTATACTTTTGCTCGTTAGCGTTCTATAACCTTTTAATAACCACGTCAACCTTAGTATCACGAATGTGTTCCCATTCCGCATACTACCACCACTTTATTACTCCTTTTTCAGTTGTTTCTATTTTCCAAAGTTTGATTAATCATGTAGAAGTAAAGGAATTTGTTGAGAGATCACTATGATCATGAACACTTGTTATATCGCATAGTTAGTACAGAAGGTGGCCAGCCTTTAGTACTTGACAAGCAATTAAACAATAGCTGGTATCCTACTCGGCTTCTATCACACAGATAGATAGTCATTCAGCAATACCTCCCCTTCTGGAAGGGTTGTTCTTCTCAGCTTACATGAAATGAAAAGAAGAGAAAAGAACAAATTGAAGAGAATTGTATATTCATAAAAAAATTTTATTGCCATAAAATATCTGGCTTGGAATCTACCTCTGAACTATAGAGGTTTGTCATAGAAGAACAAAACATATATGTATTTATATCAACATCAAGTATTATAGCATCGCATTTCACGTGCCTAAATATTTTCGCTATCCCGTCCATCATTCTATGGACCCATGCTCTTCCTCAAGCTTATACACAATTACCTTTGAAACTCCCTCGACATCGAAAATCGAATCTGGGATCTCATTCTAGACATCATCGTTACTTGAATTCTATGCTTGCACCGCAACCTTCCTCGTATAATAATACGACTCTCTATTGATAAGAAAGAATAATAATTCACTATGTAGATACTCTACTTAATTAGTCTATCAATGATAACTTATACACTACCACGACCCGATTAGTGGTACTCAATCTCAACACCCATCCCAATACAACTCTCATGGTTGTAATCAGCTCACTACTCGCAGAATCATTGCTGCCTTACTATGGTCCACCACTGACCCACTGTAGTCATTCATTTTCCATGAAATCTTAATAACTAACCATACAGAGTCCATACATCTCGTATCTAATTCTCCTAAGGAGTTAACATAACCACCAATCACAATTCATGAAGAACACTCCAAACTCTGACGTACCTTCATGACATGAAGCAGATAAAAGTGCAGAAGAGTCTTAATCAAAGCAACGATAGCAGGTTAATACCATTCGTAATCATATGCCTTCAATAGAAGACTTAACTCAAAGGTTTGTTTAGTCTTTTTTTTTTTTGAAACATGGTCCTGGCTTATCTCAAGATAGGACCTCCTAAGATAGATAGCCCGTTCATGGCGATTACGCGAATTAAACCTTTACCAACTACTATTACGGTCGGGTATTGCACAGTCATCAGAAGGAATGTCAATCTTCCAAACCATAATACAACCTTCACAGCTTTAACCATCATCACTGTATTCCTCTCGCACGAGCACCTATAATTATCCTCTTACCTTTAAAGTGTCGGCCACCTCTTTGGCCTTTCCTGATAGTAAAATTTCCTTATAATCAATGTCTTTTAACCACCTTCAACTAAATTTTCTACCTCATTTCAATCACAGCTTATGTGAAGATGTTTTCCTTAACATCTGATAAGTAAAAAAAAATCACCATTTTTCCATAAGTTGTTGCCTCAGTCTTTAGAGGTTAATCACTGTCATGACTGACTCTCAATCATAATTAGAACATCTTTTATCTTAAGTCCTAATTGCCCTGAATAATTTCGACCATTACTGGTTCGATCCATACTTTCTCGTGGTTTAACACGTGCCCCACTTGGCATCATTATAATTACGTCATATTTCCTTTATCAACATTTCTATGCTTGAGAATTTTGAATATTACCTTTTTCCTTATAAAACCTCTAAGGTTATCCTTCAATCGTCCCTCCTGTATTCCCTAGATACAGGGCATATCACAATACCATTTACTAATAGTAGAACCATTATCTATATACTTCTGCAAAATTTCTCCACTGATTCTTAAAGGTTGTTGTTACCTTAACCCTTTCCCAATCATACTGTCAAAACTCATGCTGTCCCTATTAAGGGTGACATGCCAACCTTTATGCAGTCCCCTAGGATTCATTTTAAGTTACCAATGTTCTATCCTTAATTCCACCTTAAAAAGGTACCTGCATCCTTCCACGAATAAATCAAGTCATATATCCTTGATAGATTATCATATTCATCATTCCCACCTCGATAGTCTATACCTAACTTCATAATAACATCTGTATTCCAAATGAGGTCAATCAATATGGCCTCCAAAAGATAACAACGGTTATCCGCTTGTCTTGCCTAATTAGATAACGATAACAAGGATGTTCTGGAAGATATTGGTCGTGTTCAATATGAACCTCTTCTTAATAATTCCTTATTTACTTTTGTTGTTTATCTCAACAGTCACCTCAATGTTGGGATATCTTTCATACCTGGCGTCTCCCTTTCTGGGTATCAAGCCACCGGTCTTACATTTCACCTTCTTGAAGGTCACTTCCTTCATCCAATTTTTCCTAATTTCTTACTTCCTTATCCCCTTAGTCTATCCGCGTCTCATTATTTATCCTTCGAATTATCTCAAGGTTTCCTCGAATCCTCCCAACTTACAGGGGATAACTATATGTATCTCTTATGCCCTCAACCATCAATTTTAACTTATGGTGAATCACCCTCATCCTGACGAATGCATACTTTTCTATTTCTATTGCTACGAGTCTTTAGGGTTTCCTCATACTCAACTCCCTTATCATTCCTCAAACTCTATTACCTTTATATTCCTTTCCACTTCAGTTTCTTTTTATTTTCCTTTCTCTTATCCTTATTTCATGAACCAACACAACATAAGTATTGATTTCAAACATCCCGTCATTCTGGATTCGTGTCCTCAGAACGAATCTTGACAACTTTTACAACTTAGATTCATAATTCATCATACTCATCCGCTTTTGTTCTAGCTCCAAAGCTTTTACACTATCTCCTTATCTTTGGGAATTACTTTCCCGAAAACTATTGACTGAACTTAAATCAGTTTATTATAATCTCTTGCTTCGTGCCTTCCTTGGCCTTTCACCAGCGGGTGGTCTCTCTCTTAGGAGGGTAAGTGATAAAAACAGTCTTTTGTGATTCGTCAATCATTTAGAATCTCAAATGATTCCTATATTTCCTTTAGCCAGGCTCTTGCCTCGACTGGGCCAGCTTGTTCCTTGGAACTCTGAGAGCTTAGCGACTTAGAGGTTCTGAAAGAATTTTACACCACATTGTTTCCTCAAGGTGGTGGTTGGGAATAAAATATAAGTTCTGTTTAGACAGGTTCATGAATTTCCGTATAGGAGTACCGTCTCGGGTCTCCTTATCTCGCTCGACTTTTGCTTTCTTAGTCTAAATATTTCTTCCTACTCCCCATAATTGGAGTCATCTTTTAATTTAAAATCTTCATTTTCCACTTTATTATATTCCGGGTTCTTTATATCTTAATTGCAACCTCCCTGATTATCACGTTCCAGGTTTGCGCTTAATCTTTTTCCTTGTGGGGGCATATTACTTGGAAATTTATTATTTTTTTTTTGAATCTCCGGATATTTGTCTTACTTACTTTTCTTAAGTCTTCCCTTCGTTTAGTCCTTGCACGATTGCAAATTATGAATTCTTAAGTTCGATAAACTTCATGACACTCTCTTAAGTGTTAATAGAGCAATTAACAATGTGATTTATCACAATCAAACTGATCTGAACTGAAATTAACGAATATATACATAACCATTTGTTCGAGGGTACAACAACTGAACATATTAAAGAGGATTACATCATATGAACTTATCGCTCCTATCCCAAAAGTACTACCATAGATAGTCATCTCGTCATTAAAACTAATCATTCATAACTTAGGCTAATCCTCCAAAAGCGGTGCTACATGGGACCCTTGTTTGATTGCTCTGGCTCTGCACACTACCATAGATTAAGAGATGCGAGCACGCACGACATCCCTAACCTGCTCCATCACAGAGGTGATGAGGTCTAAGATAGTCGCAAGTAGAGCTGGATCAACCTGACCCTCAAGATGGCCCCTAGCTGTAACACGGGTGGTAGCCTCAATCCTTTCCATGCTATACGCTAATCCTGCCGGAAGTATCCCACCCTCAATCCTTGGTGCAGTAAGTCGATCCAACAGATCACTCCTAACATTCCGGGCCTCTGACAGGCCACCCAAAGTCATATGATAATCAGCGATAAGAGATGCCTGAGTGGTAGCATCTAGCAGTCCATGGGGGGCAGGTGGTGCAGACCCAGGAGATCCAAATGGATAACCAAGCACGGTATCAGGTGACAATGGTGCAGGGGATAAAGGTGGCATTTCCTCAGTATGTGCTGGGCTCTGTACAGGGGAGTGAACAGGAATTGGTGGAACCTCATGGATGTCTACAGGAGCCTCTGGAAGAGGGTCTGATACTGGTATAATTGGGGTCGTGGAAGGCCCACTCCTTCTTCCCTCATTAACTTTTGTGCCCTTGGTAACTCTTCATCCTCTAGGGCCACCCTCGCGGCCATTCTTGCTCTGGTAGTCGCCCTGACTACGGTCATCTGTTCCTCAACGGTCCTCTCTTCATTCTCATCAGGATCCTCCATGAGATCCTCCTCAGCCACAATCCTTTCCGGAATAACATCCTCAACCGCAGCATTCTCTATCTGAACCTCATCCGGTCCCTCATTAGGGTACTCCATCGGATTCACAATTTGATCTCCAACTTGTAATAAAACATCCTCATGCTGATGCTCCTGAACCTCAAGGTTTGGTGCCCCGCTGCCCTATACGAGAACAAACTATGTTATTATCACGATACCTATAAGGGTTCCCATAAGGGTTTTAACTGTCAGTGCTACGTTAGGTAGCCCGACTATGAACTTGGCAAGAGTTCTTATTATCTTAGTGAACTTATTATCTTAACGTCCCATCATCTCTGAGGTTTATAACGCTTAGCTCTGATACCATTTCTGTAACACCCCCAGATCCGGGGTCGGGGATCCGGGTCGTCACGAGTTCCATTTCCCTTAATAACACCCAATCTTAATAATTACTCAACTACTCTGTACTGTGACCCCACAATAAACACACACACCACACGTTATAGTCTCAGAGATGAACATCCAAAAATAACCACAAGTCATTTTATTCCACAATTATCTGCCAATACACCTTAAAAGGTTTTCTGAATAAATTTACATTTCTTTGCCATTATTACAATTCATAAATATAAATAAATCTGGTCCATCAAAAGTTGAAAGCCTAGCCTATTGGTAGTTCCTACCTCAGCTACGGCGGCATCAATGCTTCTAGAAAACTGCGGAACGTCTCCTAATCGCTTGCGAATCGGGAGCTTGGTTCTGTTCATCTTTTCTATCTGTTGTTGTGTGATGAAAGAAGAAAGCAAGGGTGAGCAGCAAGCCCACCAAAATAATATGTATAATGATTAATAGTATATGAGCCTACTCATAATACTCATGAAAGTCTTGGTCAAAAGAAATGAACCAAGTTTGATATCTTAATGCGATGAAGTCGCAAAATATTCAGTATATATACATATATACTTTTCAAAATATTGGAAGTCCTCTTCCATGCATAATATACACAAAGTCCCGGTGTATAACTGTATAAAAAATATCGTTGCAAGGTGATCTCATATATCTAACCTTGTTTCAACGTTTTTCTGAAAATCTTTGCCATACATAAGACAATTATTAATTAGATATAAGTTTAAAAGATGAGGTTACCAAATACCCCAATATACTTATATCTTTCCCCAATACTACTTGAACTACCACCGTTCAAAGTATTATAAGTTTTAAGAAAAACATCCCATAGATGAGACCACAAGTTAAGACTTGAATAGATTCAATCTTTGAAATATTATTGAATGAAAAAGTTATGAGATACTTTATTTAGTCCCGATATATATATATCCACATATATATATCTCTAAAACATTTCCTAGAACCTCTGTTATGTAAAGTATGACAGAGTTTGAAACATCCAATGAATTTTGGAAAGGAAAAGAATTTTGGCATAAACCAGATATCTTGCTGATCAGGCAAAGATACCAATAAGTAACCTTTTCTACTGTAGATGGATGAATTCCTCACCGGTCATCACCCTGGCCGCATTAGGACCTCGCGCTAGACCGTTACCCGGCCCCTCACGCGTTGATGGACTGCCACCCAGCCACTTACACATTCATAGACCGTACCCCGGCCTGTCGCTTATGCCGACTCAATTAGATGGGCTTACTTCCCGAACGTTGGGCAAGTAATCAATTCATTTACCAAAACTGCAACCTCGTTGCGAATATAAAATACACCACAGAGCCGGATTCCCCAGGTTTTGAGCGAGTATTTAAATCCCCTTAAAAAGGAAGATCTTAAATATAAAATTGAGTTTTGGGATCCGCTCTGACTTTAAAAATCATTTTGAAGACTCGAAAACACTTTAAAGAGTGTTTGGAGTAAAGCTGATTTAATGAAGTAAATCAGTCCCCAGAATATTT
The DNA here is from genome assembly GCF_009905375.1 of Apium graveolens. Classification (NCBI taxonomy): domain Eukaryota; kingdom Viridiplantae; phylum Streptophyta; class Magnoliopsida; order Apiales; family Apiaceae; genus Apium; species Apium graveolens. The sequence goes on along the minus strand of NC_133648.1, from coordinate 50,590,702 downwards.
AGAAAATGACTGAATATTATTATTTAAATAATATTCCCATAAAGAATAATCTTTATAAAAATAATTGAAGTAGAAGTATTAAAACTTATACTTGAAATAAACATTAAATAACCAAAGATATACTTATATGAAAGTATTATCTTTATTTGAATAATTGAAAATAAGTTTGATTATTAACACTTTATTCTCTAATGAAATAAAGAATATATTACAGTAATAAGCGGAGTCATAATACCTCGAATGAATATTATAAATAATATTCATTAAATAAAATAAAGGAGTCATAAGTCCTCGAATGAATATTCAAAATAATATTCATTTAGTAAAATAAAAGGAGTCATAAGTCCTCGAATGAATATTCAAAATAATATTCATTTAGTAAAATAAAAGGAGTCATAAGTCCTCGAATGAATATTCAAAATAATATTCAATAATAAAATAAAGTTAAAGTTATCGAATAAACCTTATTCGATTAATAGTTTTGAAAACTATGACCATATATATATATAAGTATATATATATATATTTATTTCCATATATACAAAATCTACTCGGGATCCTCGACTCCCGGTTTTAGAAAATATTTTCACCTTTGGGTCCCTGTACTAAGGGTATATGCAAATTACCGCTATCCTCTAGCATATGTATTATCAACTGAATCAACAGATATATATGGAAATAATACGAAACAGGCATGCATATATATATACCATAGTAGCATGCTTCAATATATTGTAACATTTGCTAATTAACCAACATGCATCTATCACAAGATAATGCAAATACATATATTCATCACAACAACAGTTATAACGGGTAGAAAACTTGCCTGAGCGACTTGGGGTTACGAATGGCTCGGGACGAGTCTGGTAACCTATAAACAACAAGTAAGTTGGAATTAAACCAAAATCACTTGTAATTCTATACTTTAACTAACTTAGACTCTAACGCTTGTTTTGCGCTCACTGATTTGCTTAAGTCGCTCGGGTACCCTCGGCTCCACCATTTTTAATAATTTAACCTTTACGAGTTTTAAAGCGATTCCTTCGCGAGTGTCTTACCAACTGCCTAACACACTTACCATAAATGTTTCATACATTAATTAACCCTTTTTGGTCTTTAACCTATGTTTCAAAGTAAGGCGAGGGAAAAAGTTTCGTTCGCGAAACGCCGTTACTTGAAACGGTCGTTTCTCCTAAACCGTGCATCGGAATCGAACGAACTACATATCAAAACGAAGCTCGTAACATGAGCTATCTAAACATGGCAGTGGTCATAATCTAGCAGGGGGTTCTCGGGTCCTAATGCTATGCACAAAAACAGTCCATAGAAAATCGGACGTTACGACGGCTATGTTTATGCGATTTCCAAATTTTAAACCATACAAAACCAACCACAAACCAACCTCAAATCCAACATACAACCAACATCCATCCTTATCACATCATAACAACCCCAACCAATTCAATTTAATCATTCATACTTATGCCTAAACTTAACTTTAATCATACTTAAGTTCCTTTAAATCAAAACCACAACAATTACCATTCCATTTCACTACCATTCCAAATCCCAAACTCTAAATCATAACAACAAGCTACAATATCAACCCACTAATCAAAATCATCTTATAATATATAGGAATCTAGGGTTTGGAGATGGTATACCTTCCTTGAAGTGGTGGGTGGAGCTAGGAAGCCTTAAGAAGCTTTGAGAAGTCTTAAGAATGCTTGGATCTTCAAGAAAAACAAGAAAAAGTTCAAGTTAAAAACTTGAAAACACTATTCATTGTCTTCTTCTTTGATTAAATGAAGAAGATTGAGAAGGAATTAATGGCTTAAACTCATGATATAGTCCTAACTAAGCATGAAGATGATTAGGGAATTATCTTACCAATTTAGGAAGCTTGGATCTTGAGTTTTGAATTGTTCTTGCCTTATGAATAGTAAAAAGCCGAGAGCTTCAAGAACAAAGCCTTGGTTGCTTTTTGATTTTTGATGAAAATGATTTTTGCTTGGCTTGGTTGCTTGGTTTTTGTGCTTGCTTTAGTCAATTACCTTTTTGCCCTTGAATTTGTGTGGTTACAAAGCCACCACACCTCCTTCCTTCCCATGTCATGCCTATGTCATCCTCATGATGTCATCCTCCCTTCCTTGTCCTCTTTCTATTGGTTGGATGACATCATTCCCACTAATCCCTTTGATTAACTTCCTAATCGTTTGCCTAATGACCGCTGATCTGTTATACGGTTCGCTTAACTTTCGTTCTCGTTTATCGTTTGAAGGATCATACCCGGGATCTTATTACTTAGGTTCCCTTAACCTTTCTCAATATATTATATTCCTTTTATGATCCTCTCCTATAATCCTTTAATTTAAATCCTTTTTATCCTGTTACCTTATACTCAATTCTCTCCGTATCTTGTGGATTTCCGGGAAAAATCAAAGTGTTCGGAATTGGATTCTGACGATCTTTACATACACTTATATACCATATAGAGTACTAATAAAATCTCAGAATATCCATAACAGAACCGCTACATAGTGTGGCATGAAAAGTTTTTCCGTTCAGCAAAAACACTATTCATAAGGGTTTCAAAATTTCTCAAAAATTGGGGTTATTACAGTGCCTTCCTTGTTTCTCCTACCATACACTTGAATTGCTTTTGTGCTGGCTGTGCAGACTCACTCCTGGTTGTCTTACCGTCTTAGAAAAATAACCTTGGTCCAGAACCTCTATGTAGAATCTTTAGAATTTTCAAGCTCTGATGTTTAGAAATCTCCCATCTTTAGAAATTTTGCTCATTCCTTTTGATTTCAACTCTTCTAATCTTTTTATCTATATGTCTATCTCTTCATCATGCGTCCTTCTTCTTTCTTCAGCTTCAGCCTTATCTCTTTTCTTTATTTCCTCCCTTTCAATCAACCATTCAGCTAGAGATGATCTCCATGCCCTTTTAACAGTATCCTTGCCTTTTAACAAACTTATCACTCTCTTGATTTATGTGGAAGCCAAATAGTCCATTAGCTTTTTGTCTAGAAGAGTGAATATACCATCCTCAAAATAAACTCTAACTTCTCTCAAGGATACAATCAGACTCTAACAATTTCCTCAGCTAGATGTTGGAAATGGTCTTCATCTGAGATGCACCAATTTAGAGGTAGGAAGTGAGATTCTTTAAAACACTTCCAGATGGCCCTTTCAGTGACTTCCACTTTCTTTGCAGGCATTACTTTCTTAGACTTTCTCCCAACAGATTTGCACTTGAATTTTAGTGAAGGTTGACTAAAGGTAGGGTTGTCATTTTCTTGAGATTAGTTTGGCTTGAGGTGATTAGAATTTTTAGGAAGGAATTTGTTGTTTGTTTGTATAGAAATTTTGGCTTAGATGTTTGGGAAGGTTTGATGTTCGAGATAGTTGATGTTGTAGGTTGAGCTGAGGTTTGAGTTGATTGTATTTGGATTTTTAGGGTTGTTTGAGTTTATGAATCATCATGAGGCTTTCTACTCTTCCTCTCAACTCTTCTCTTCTTTTTTTCATCTTTCTTGTCATCCTCCTTCTTCTTCTCTCCACCATTGCTCCCAGATGGCTTAATGGACTGACTAGGATTTAAGCCAGAAGGATTTTGATCATTCTTCTTCTGCTCATCATCATCCAAGTCATCCTTGTTGAACTGTGTTTTGGGCAAGTTGGCTTCTGCATTTTCCAGATACCTCCTCAGTAGCTTTATCATTTCGATATCATCATTGTTCTTATTTTTCTTAGATTTTAAGCTAGTTCCTAGGATCATGCTAAGCTTCTTGTTGCTCATGACACAATGTTTGGGGATCTGAAAATTTCTGAGTTGTCTAGTGGTGGGACATATGTATGTTATACCCTTGCTTGGTTGTAGATATGCTTTAGGGAAGGCAGCTACTTGAGCATCTCTTAGTTCAGTTAATAGCATGGTATCTTCACGAGTTATAGCTCTAACTTTGCTGATAAAGATGTCTAACTCATATGCCCTCCTTGAGACAAGGCAGTTGAGGGACACCTGCATACATCTGTCTGTCCCTAAGTCATTTGCATTAACCACTATCTTCTCTTCCAGAAAGTTGTCCTTGTTGACCTTGATCACTCTTATGAAATTAATTGTCTTGTCCAGGGCCTTTTTATATGTGAAGTGAATGTTGTTGAGAGAAACCTTTAAGGCTTTGAGTAGTTCTTCAAACTTCCTGCTTAGACTAGGTCCTTCAGCAGACCTAATAAGTCTCTCCATGTCAAGATCAACTTTTTTAGATTTTATTTCAGCCCCCTAGACTTGCTGTTGAGATGACCTAGATCGTGTCAACCTAGCCTCTATCTCCCCCTTAGTCTTGTTAACAGGCATTAGAAGAGGAGTAGGAATTTTAGGCCTTACTTGTTCAGGCAGAGAGGGTAGTGTTATGTTGAGTTTACCCATGATGGCTCCTAAAGCTATAGAATTCTGCATTTGAAGATGCTTAGGGGAGTCCACCAGAGTTTGAATATCTGTTTTTTGACTCTTGATAAGAGATGTCAAAGCCTGAACTTGTTCAGTTAGAGAAGAGTTGGAGTCTTGCAATGCTGTGACTTGACCCTGTAGAGACTGAATTTGCAGATTTGTTGAAGTGGATCCAGGCTGATAAGAGCTGCTAGATGTGCCAAAGTGTTCTTCTGCAACTTATTTGATCCCTTCAATTAGCAAGGCTGAAGGCTTAAATCTACTCTGGTGAAGTTGATCCTGCTGGACCTTGGTCTCATTTGACTGAGTAATTTATTTCTGGATCACTTCATGGAGATTGGAAAAAGACTGTTTAAGGTTTTTGACTTCCTTCTCAATGGAGGCAAGATCCATCCTATCCATTTGCTCAGTAAAATACTTGAATTTAGAAGAGATCTGCTCTTGAGATGGTATGATCTTGTCTATCTTCTCATTCACCAATTTTCTTATTCTGTCTTCATGGACAGTAAGCTTGATTTCATGAGCTTTACCAAACGGATGAAATGCTTTGAGCTAAGCTTTGTATACATCTGTAATGGCATCATAGACAGCTTCTAGACTCAAGTCTTTTACATTGCTTCCCAGAATAGTAACATACTCTTCTCTGAATCTGGCCAGGACTTGATTCATCTCCAAGGCAAAATCATCAGACAACCATGCATCTATATTTCCATCTTGCTCAGCATCATTGACAATTTTCTCCTTTTTCTCCTCAACCTCTTCATTATAAGCAAGCATGATAGCTTGATAGTCCTGGTTGCTCATATTTGAAGTCAGGAGATGGTGTGAGATGTTGGTCAGTCCAGATATCTGCTCTACTAGTAGATCATCTACAGAGGTTGATTGAGAAGTAGATTCTTGTAGGCATTGTGAGAGTATGTGAGGTTGTTGAGGTTGAGAGGTGGATGGTTCATCAGAAACACCTGTGACTGGGGTCACAGTTTGACTCACAGATTGCTCTGTGGTTTTGACAGTGTGTTGTCCTCCACTTGTAGTGGGAACATCCAATTGAATTGGAGGGGATTTGACTGGGTTACTGTCATGTATACCAGGCTCAAACCCTTATGTGTCTTGCAACACACTGGCCTTTGAATATGCTCTGCTTTCCCCTTCTATGACAGGATCATGGGAAATTGTACTCCTAGCTTCAACTACCAAGATAATATCTGCTAGAGTTGTGAGGGGAGTTGTACCTACATGAGGAACTTCCAATTGAATTGGATAGGATTTAGATAGCTCTCCTTCAGGAGTACTACCCTCAAACCTTTGAGTCTGTGAAGACTGTTTTGCACATGAAGGTCCATTAGAGGTATCCATGGGGTCTTCAGTAAAAACTGATAAATCCCCCATATTTATGATGGTGTCATCAAGGTCTACCCTAGCATGTAGCCTCTCACCATCTAAATGGAGTGTCTGGGTGGTGAGCAAAGCTTCCTGAGCTAAGTCACTTGATTGTTATTTCACTTGAGAAGTGGATTCAAGTGGAGTTGGAATAGAAGAAATTTTTGTTATAAGAATTTATTGCTCAGCTGTGAGTGTTGACAGCTCCCCCTGAATAAATGAGGGAGCTTTAGGTGATGTATCCTCACAGTGTGTGCCTTCCTTGTTTCTCCTACCATACACTTGAATTGCTTTTTGTGCTGACTTTGTAGACTCACTCCTGGTTGTTTTTACAACTGCATCCTGTTGGGAGGATGTGGAGGAGGGTAGAGTGGTCAGCTCAGTTTGTTTACTCCTTTTAGATCTTTTGACCAGAGGTGTTTCTCTTTCAGCTCTCTCCTCACCACTCTCAGTTATCACAGCTAGATTTATCCCCTTTCTCTTTTTTTTACTGACCTCACCCTTTTGAGGAGATGAGGTAGTTGGTTCCCTAGCTTTTAGAGGTTGTGAAAGAATGGTTGCAGCTTGGGAGGATCCCTATTGGTGATCCTGTGTTTGTACTTCCACAGGTTCAGGAATCATAGCTGTGCTAGATTGCGCATTAGATCTCATGTCAGGCATAGGATAAGGATAAGTCTTAAACCTCTCCAACATAAATGGATTGATTTTCAGATTTGCATTACCCTTATTCTTTGTAGTAAGTGATCCAAATATTATTTTGGACACTTGCTTAAAGTTTCCTAATTTAGTACTATCTATACCATTCAGTAGGTGTATGTCTGCTACTTTATTATTTAAAGTGGATATAATAAACCTAGGGAAGAAAATTTCCTTACCTCTAGCTGACGGGGGCATGGTTAGCCTGGTTGCAAGTTCTTCCAGGATCAGCATACCAACATTCAAGTGTTTATTATAGGCAATTGAATACACCACCTTTTGCACCACACTTGAAATGTTGTCATATCTGGTCTTCCTGCATGTAAAACCTCTCACTACTGAGTCAAAGATTAATGACCACTCCTTCCTTAGATTAGTTCTTTTTAGGCTTGATAAATTAATTCTTCCACCATAGTTGATGAAGTCCAGAAACTCAATCAGCTCATCAAGAGTTGATACTTCCACCAGATTTACAGTAGGCAGTCCCAAAGCTCGGTTCACATCCTCCTCATTAAACTCAATTTGTTGACCTCCAACTGAGCAAGTCACTACCAAGGATACAGCATCATCATGCATCACAGTCCTCACCACAGCTGTAGTCCAAAAGGCATGTAACACATCCAGGTACAACACTGGTTTATCATTCAAGGCTCCTGCAATGTACAATTCAGACATAAATTTCACAAACCCCTTGAAACTTTCAGGGGCCTGGTTAGCATCAGTAAAAGCCAAGAAGTTTGTTCTTTTCTCTGGGATAGTTGCTCTAATAGTGCTTTGTGCCATTGTAGTTTAGTAAGAGAGTATGGGTAAGAAGAATTTTTGAGAAAGGAGTAAAAACGAGAGAGAAATGGGTTTTTGCTAGAAAGGCTAGGTCAATTTAGATCTCGAAGTTGTAAGTATGTGTATGCATCGAGAAGTCTGGGTATTTATAATAAAAGTGAATGACTTGTCGAGAACTCAAAAATAGATGTTTGGAGTTTGTCTATCGAGAAGTCATTTTACGAAAAGAAGTTCATATCAAGAAGTCATTTTAAATTACTCTATTAGAGAACTCAAAATTGACTTATCGAGATGTCAAATAAATACCCAGTTTATCCAAAAAGGTGAACTGAAATAATTCTAACTTTTATTAAAAAATTAAAACAAAATTTCAAAAGTATTTTACCGAAATAATTTATTAATTTAAATTATCTCAGCTCTGAGTTATCGATAAGTAAAAAATTGTACTTGTAGAGAACTCTGAATAAACACTACTAGAGAACTCTACAAGGACTTATCGATAAGTCATTTTTAAGCCTATCGAGAAGTCACTCGAGAAGTCAGTAAATTAACTTATCGAGGACTCACTCGAGAAGTCCTAAAATGACTTGTCGAAAAGTCAAATTATACTTTTCGAGAACTCAGTTCTCTATATACTTTTGGTTTATGTAATTCTGTCTTGTGTTGATTTTACATATTAAGGATGTAAATTAACAATTAAGCAATTTACTTAGAATTTGAAAAATTCCAAGTTGAATTTGAATTTGAAATACAAATATGCAGAGATTTCTGAAATATTTATAATTCATATTTCAGTTAACTTCTAATAAAATCAAATTAATGTTGTTTTAATGGAGATTAATCTACTATAAAACATTAGCTGAGTTCTTGCCTTAGTACGAAGAATTAAGCATTCCAATTTCACCTACAAGTCTAGTGAAGGTTGCTTCATCCAAAGGTTTAGTAAAAATGTCAGCTAATTATTTTTCTGTTGGTACGAAAATGAGCTCTAGTTATATCAAGATAAGAGAAATTTACAGCTTCCACTGGTACTCTGATGATTCTCTTTCTCCCCCTGGTGTTGTGCAATCAAACTCAGGTGTATGACATCAGCTACCATTTTAATGATTCTCTTGTTGAGTAGTTTCTTCATTTTCTTATTCTGACAGACTTCACAAACTTCAACTTGAGCAAGCTCTATCTTAGGCATGTCTCTTACCAACTCCTTTTTGGAAAGATGTTAATTACCTTGAAAATCAAGTGAGACAGATTTTTATGCCAGAGCTTGTTTATTTCTTCTGATACCTTGGTGTAGAAGCAACAAACACCATTCTTATTTATTGAGTCAAAATCTTCAACAAACAAGCTTCCTTTCCTTGCTCCTTTCAGAGCAACTTCACCAGTTTTCCTGCTGATAATTAGTGCATTCTTCTTTGTTGAGTAAGACTTAAAGCCTTTATCTGCAAATTGCTAACTCTGAGAAGATCTACTTTAAGACCATCTACCAGTGCTGCATCATTAAGGACAACATTTTTAGAAACAATCTTTCCATATCCCATTGTGAATCTTTTGTTGTTGTCTCCAAAGGTCACCCAAGGGTCAGCTTTCTCCTCAAACTGTGATAGCAGGGCCTTATCACCTGTCATATGCCTGGAACATCTACTGCCTATGATCCAGATGACTCTCTACACTATGCCATGCACACAATGAGTTTAAGTGTGTTTGGAAACCCAAGCAGTGTTGGGTAGTTTCTTCTTAGTAACTTGTTCAGAAGAAGTAGAATGAGTTATTTTAGAAGAGATAGAATTAAGTAACTGTTGTGCATATTTTCCTTCTGATGTTGACTCATTTCTTATTTCTTTAAGGTTCACTCTCAGTTTGTGGCAACTCTTCATTACTTTCAAGTTGCAAGGAATGCAATCAAACTTGTCACAGAATGAATAGGGATCATTTGAATTTGCTTCATTGTATTTGCAAGTTCCTTCAGTTGGCTTGCTAACAACCTTTTTACACATGTGAGTTAGATGATTTGTAGAGTCACATTCTTCACACTTCTTTCTAGGAGCATTTGCAACATAAGCAAAATTATTGCTTTTGTTTATCCCTATTTTCCCATTTCTATTTCTCCTTTTCTTTCTTGCATTTTCAGTTTTGGTTTCTTTAACAGGAGTCTTAGGACATTGTTTGTTCATGAGCTTCTCTTCAGTATTGGAAGACTGAATTGATTCTTCAGTTTTCTTCTCTTTATCTTCATCAGCAATTTCTTACTTGATAATCAATTTTTCTTCACTGAAGTTGTTGTGAATATGTTGTGTACTTGATGATTAACTAAACAAAACATCTAAGTAGATTTTACTTAGTGAAATAATGTAGCACTCGACGGATAAGAATTATAGTCTCGACGGATAACTCATTATAGTCCCGACGGATGATTAACTCATTATCCATCGAGTGAGTAGCTTATGTAATAATAAGTTTGTAGCACAGTGTTGTATACACCTTTGTATAGAATCTGTAGTAGCATATAAGTCATGTTGACTTTAACTAGATATGCAGAATAGGTTGATTAACTGTACATAAGCAATGTCTTGTAATTCTGTATAAGTGAAATGAAGTCAAGTGCCAAAATAGCTACCAACGGATGCTTAACAAAGCTTCGACGAATGACCAAAATAGCTATCAACGGATGTTTAACATAGCAGTCGACGGATGATCAATTAAGTCATCGACGGATGATCTGAAAGTCGACAGATGATCAAGATTCAAACATCAGTTGAACAGTGAAAGCTGACACATAGCCGTTGAGTTGAATACAAGTACACTGTGGAAGCTCATTAACTGGGTAATAGAGGACGAAAAGCAGCAAAGATCAAGACTGTTAGATTTTATATTTGTTCAGTTCTTTTGACTTTGTAATCTTGGTATTATATAAACCAAGAGAGTAGCAAATAGAAAAATAACTGAGACAGCTAAGAAACAACAACAGAGAAATCTTTGTAAGCACTATCTTTAGCATTTCCTGTGTTCTTAGCAGTTCTATTTGTGTAAGCAGCTGTGGGAATTTCTGCACACAGAGTCCTCTCGATATATTAAATATATCTCTGGTGGAATTGTTTAAATCCACCAGAAAGTTTTTAAAGACTCTTGTTTTTAATTACTTATGTTTTGATTCATTCAAGTTTACATTCCGCATTGTGCTAATCAAAACAAATATATCCATAATCGAGTTGAACATTTTTATTTTAAGAAAAAGGTTCAAGAATTCCATTCAACCCCCATTTTGTAATTCTTGCTATATTATTAAGGGACTAACAATTGGTATCAGAGCAGGCTCTTAATCAACAAAGAGTTTAAAGATCAAAACAATTCAGCAAGATGAACAAGAAAGATGTTGGAGTCAAGATTCCTTTTCTTGATAAAGACAATTACCATCATTGGAAGGTAAAGATGCATCTTCATATGCTTTCTCAAGATGAGGCCTATGTGGACTGCATAGAAAGAGGCCCTCATGTTCCAATGAGAGCTGCAACAGGAAATGAACCATCTGTTCCAAAGCCAAGGCATGAATGGTCAGATCCTGATATTGAACAAGTCAGGAAAGATAAAAAGGCCATGAACATTCTGTTCAATGGTGTTGATGCAGACATGTTTGATAACATCATCAACTGCAAGACTGCCAAGGAAGTTTGGGACACAATACAGATAATCTGTGATGGTACTGAGCAAGTAAGAGAAAATAAAATGCAGCTCCTGATTCAGCAATATGAGCATTTTCACAATGAAGAAAGTGAGTCACTCACTGACATTTTTAGTAGATTCCAAAAGCTACTAAATGCTCTTAAATTGCATGGAAGAGTCTATCAGACTAAAGACTCCAATCTAAAATTTCTCAGATCTCTTCCAAAGGAATGGAAACCAATGACAGTCTCATTGAGAAACTCACAAGATTATAAGGAGTTTACTTTGGAGAGACTGTATGGCATTCTGAAGACCTATGAGCTTGAGATAGAGCAGGATGAAAGAATGGAGAGAGGAAAGAAGAAAGGAGGATCCATTGCACTAGTGGATGAACTGGAAAAGGAGAAGGAAGTGAAGATGGAAGCTGTGGAATCAACTTCAAAGGCCTGTGAAAGCAAGGGTAAAGGGCTAGCTGCAGAAAGTGAAGATTCATTGAGTCAAGATGACATGGAGGACATTGATGAGCACCTAGTATTCCTTTCAAGAAGATTTGCCAAGCTCAAGTTCAAGAAGAACTTTGGAGCTGCCAAGCCAAATAGAAACATGGTGGATAAATCAAAATTCAAGTGTTTCAAATGTGGCTTGGCAGGGCATTTTGCAAATGAGTGTAGAAAGTCAGATTCCAGTAAGAAAAGGTTTGATTCTGTGGATTATAAGAAAAAATACTTTGATCTACTCAAACAGAAGGAAAGGGCTTTTATTACAGAAGAGAATGACTGGACAACTGATGGTTTGGATGAAGATGAGGATGTCAGCTATGTCAATCTAGCCCTTATGGCCAAGTCTGATGAAACAGAGACAAGTTCCTCAAGCAATCAGGTAATCACTACAAACCTTGCACATTTATCTAAAGCTGAGTGTAATGATGCAATAAATGACATGTCTACAGAATTGTATCATTTGCGCGTTACACTTAAGTCCCTCACTAAAGAAAATGCTAAAATCAAAGAAAACAACTTGTTTTTGAGTGAGAGGAATAATGTGCTTGAGTCTCAGTTTGTTGAGTTTGAGAAACTAAAAATTGAGTGTAGAATTGCCAAGGAGGAATTAACCGAGTCCTTGAAAAAGGAAGAAATTTTAAAGAAGCAGCTCGATCGTGAACATGAGGTGATTAAAGCATGGAAAACATCCAGAGATGTTCATGCTCAAATCACCAAGGTTCAAGGAATTGAGTCTTTTTGTGATGAAGCCTGGAAAAAGAATAAGGAGAAACTAGAACCTATTTTGGTAGATGGATTGCTGACAGATGTAGACTCGACGGATGATGAGAACTATCCGTCGGATAACAAAAAGTGTTATCCGTCGAGTGATAAAAATCCTCATCCGTCGGCTGTGAGCAAGCCCATTAGCAAAGCCAAATTAACCAAGCTAAATGAAAAGTATGGGTCTGTTTCTAAGAACTTTGTTTCAGGAGAGTCAAGTCAAGCCAAGAAAGGGAAGAAGGCTAATGTTGGTCACATGAGTGTCAAACAGTTAAGTGGCAGACTTGAGAAGATAGAGGTAAAAATAGAGACTAAAAGGAAAAACAATAGGAATGGTAAAGTAGGGATTAACAAATATAATAACTACACACCTGACAAATATGCTCCTAGAAAAATCTGTGTCAAATGTGGTAGTGTAAATCAAATTTCTGTTAATTGCAAATCTGCCATGCCTACTCCCATGTCTGTTCAGCCTCAATTCTCTAACATGAATGCCATGCCTCCCATGCCTGTTAATGCTATGCCTACACAGAACATGAATGCACAGTTTGCTAATATGCCATTTGCACCTAATCCATATTATGCTGCATACAATATGCCTCAAATGCCATTTAGCATGCCTTACTGGAATAACATGTTTGCACCAAGCATGCCATTTCCTGTTAGCCATTTTCAAAGGCCCAACCCAAATGACTAAGGAAGAATCTGAAATTCCTAAGTCAAATGAGTTAAGACCTAAGAAACAGAAGAAGAAAGCTAACAAGGCAGGACCCAAGGAAACTTGGGTACCAAAATTAACTTGATTTGATTTTGATGTGTGCAGGGAAACAGAAGGAATCTTTGGTACTTGGATAGTGGTTGTTCAAGACACATGACTGGTGATTCTACCCTGCTCACAGAGTTTGAAGAGAGAGCTGTCCCAAGTATCACTTTTGGAGATGACAACAAAGGTTATACTGTGGGATATGGCTTGATTTCAAAGGACAATGTCATCATTGAAGAGGTTGCCTTAGTGGATGGTCTCAAACACAATCTGTTGAGTATCAGCCAGCTTTGTGATAAAGGCAACTCAGTAACCTTCAACAAAGAAACCTGTGTTGTGATTAATAATCAAAACAACAAAGTGGTTCTCACTGGTGTGAGAAGAGGAAATGTGTATCTAGCTGACTTCAACTCAACTAAAGCAGAATCTGTAACTTGTTTTCTTAGTAAAGTAAGTCAAGATGAAAGTTGGCTATGGCACAAGAAACTATCTCATTTGAACTTCAAGACCATGAATGAGCTGGTAAAGAAAGAGCTAGTTAGAGGCATTCCTATGGTGGAGTTTACAAAGGATGAACTGTGTGATGCCTGCCAAAAAGGGAAGCAGATTAAAGCATCATTCAGGAAGAAACTTGATTCAGCAATTAAAGAGCCTCTACAACTGCTTCACATGGATTTGTTTGGACCAGTCAATATATTGTCAATCTCAAAGAAAAGATTTTGCCTAGTAATTGTAGATGATTTCTCAAAGTTCTCTTGGACCTATTTCCTAAAGTCCAAGGATGAAGCTAGTGAAATCATCATCAATCACATAAGGCAAGTTAACAATCATCCTGATTTCAAAGTTAGAAGAATCAGGAGTGATAATGGAACTGAGTTCAAGAACTATGTCATGAGAGCATTTTGTGAGGAAAATGGAATCTTGCATGAGTTCTCAGCAGCAAGGACTCCACAACAGAATGGAGTAGTGGAAAGAAAGAATAGATCTCTTATTGAAGCTGCAAGGACAATGCTTGAAGAATCAAAACTACCAACATACTTCTGGGCTGAAGCTGTAAACACTGCATGCTACACTCAGAACATCTCTCTGATTAATCAAGCAAGATGCATGACACCTTATCAATTGTTCAAGAACAAGAAGCCAACTCTGAACTTTCTTCATGTCTTTGGCTGTAAATGCTATATTCTGAGAAATCAAACTGATCAAAATGGGAAGTTTGATGCTAAAGCAGATGAAGGAATTTTTGTTGGATATGCAGTTGGTAAAGCATATAGAGTCTACAATCTAAGAACCAACATTGTTGTTGAATCTATACATGTTGTGTTTGATGATAAAAAGATTGAAGGACTAAAAGATGGAGATTACCATGAGAGCCTCAAATTCGACAATGTTGAGATGGTTAGTGATGAAAGTGATGATGAGAGTGATCAAGAAACAGTGTCTAAGGATAATGCAGACAAATCTAATACAAATGAAGCACAAAACTCAACATCCGTCGAGTTACATAACGCTTCATCCGTCGGAAGGCAATCTGTATTATCCATCGGAAGACAACCTGCCTCATCCGTCGGTACTCAAAATTCACCATCCGTTGGGTTATCAAAAGGAGCAGGAAGTCAAGGTAGATCACCCATAGAAAGCACCCCAATCTCAAATCAAAGATCCACAAACTCAGGGGGAGCTTCTAGCAATCAAAACTCAATCACACATCAAGACAACATTGAGGTCTCTTCATCTAGGGCTAATCTACCTCAACCAAGAAAATGGACAAAAGATCACCCCTTTGAACTGATTATTGATGATGTTTCTTCCAGAGTTCAAACCAGGAGAGCAACTCAAGAAGAATGTCTATACAGCAGCTTCCTGTCTAAGGAAGAACCAAAGAAGGTAGAAGAAGCCTTGTTAGATCCTGATTGGATTTTAGCTATGCAGGAGGAGCTAAACCAATTTGAAAGGAATAAAGTTTGGAAGCTGGTACCCAAGCTTACAGGAAAGAATCCAATAGACACCAAATGGGTATTCAGAAACAAGATGGATGAAAATGGCATAGTAGTAAGGAACAAAGCAAGATTGGTTGCTAAAGGCTATTGTCAGCAAGAAGGAATAGATTTTGATGAAGCATTTGCTCCTGTTGCAAGACTTGAAGCCATCAGAATCTTCTTAGCCTATGCAGCCCATGCCAACTTCAAGGTCTATCAAATGGATGTCAAAAGTGCCTTTCTGAATGGAGATTTGGAGGAAGAAGTGTATGTAAGTCAACCTTCTGGCTTTGAAGATCCAAATTTCCCAGAGTATATCTATTATCTACTGATAGCACTTTATGGACTAAAGCAAGCACCTAGAGCCTGGTATGACACTTTATCAAAGTTCCTTTTGGAAAATCACTTCACAAGAGGTACTGTAGATAAAACTTTATTTTTCAGAAATGTGAATGGCTCTAGCATACTTGTTCAAATTTATGTAGATGATATTATTTTTGGCTCTACAGATGAGAAACTTTGTAAAAAGTTTGCCAAACTGATGCAAAGCAAGTATGAAATGAGTATGATGGGAGAACTAACTTACTTTCTTGGTTTACAAGTTAAGCAAGTTAGTGATGGAATATTCATTAGTCAAACTAAATATATTTTTGATCTTTTAAAGAAGTTTGAACTAATGGATTGCACATCTGCAAAAACTCCCATGGCCACTGCAACTAAGCTTGAACTAAACACTATTGAAAAGTCTGTGGATATTTCAAGTTATAGAGGCATGGTTGGCTCACTTCTGTACTTAACAGCTAGTAGGCCAGATATAATGTTTGCTACATGTTTGTGTGCTAGATTTCAGGCTGATCCTAGAGAGTCTCATTTGATAGCTATTAAGAGAATTTTCAGATATCTTGTTAGGTCACACACACACTGTAGAGGGGGTGAATACAGTGTATAGTACACTCAAATCGAACTTTAAGAACTTAAGTAACAGAAAACAAACTTTATTGAAACAATAAACTCTGTTACAGTATGGAACTGTTACCTCTCAGTGATGAACAAATATCACGAGAGCTGCTAGGGTTACAATGAATAATCTTCTCTAGTAATGATAACACTTTTAGTGTAAACCCTATGTCTGTGTTTATATACTACACAGTTACAAGATAATCGCTAATTGATATGGAATATAATTCTGCTTCCTAAAATATATCAATCAGATATCTTTTCTTCCAAGTATTCCATTCTTTACAGAATTCCTTCTTCATGCATATCTCTTCTTATGTTTATCTTGATCTTCTTTCCTTTAATCAGCTACTGTCCTTATCTGATTGTCCTTCAACACTTAAGTTCTGATATTTATCTTCTGATGATTATCTCCTGATAACATAAGTACTGATATCCTTAAGTCCTGACTTCCAGTATAAGTACTGATCAACAGTTAAGTACTGATTTATCCTGTTCAAGTAAGATCTGAAAGCTAAACATAAAATATATTAGCCATAACATTATCAAATATATCTAACAATCTCCCCCAACTTGTAAATTAACATTATATACAAGTTTAACAGATATTTGATGATGTCAAAAACATTAAGTACAAATGCATGAGAATTAGACTAGATAACTACAACTTACAGTCCTTAAAGCTTTTACCAATTTCAACTTCTGATAACAACTTCAGTCTGTATAAATATTAGAATTTAAACAGTTGTAGATCTTCGACTTGGCTTCATCATTTTCTGATCTCTCTGATGTCAGGAGTTGTTCTGAGATAGTTCTTCAACAAACATTTCTCAGCATATCTTAGTTCATCAATCATTCTCCTTTTGACATCTTTAAGCTCTGCAGTATCTTCACCAGTTTGAAAGATTGCAGCTCTGAGATCATTGATCTTTGCTTTTCTCAACTCCTGATCTAGTCTTATGACATAAGCTTTGTCAGACTCCAGATTGAACTCAAGTCCCTTAATACCAAGATATGTTCTGATCTGTGCAGTATTAGGCTTCATATCAACAATATCACCATTGTGATCTCTGTACTTTGGAACATATATGCTGTCAGACTTAACAGAATAAAGCCTTTTCTATCTCTGAATCTGTTCTTTTAAGTAGTTTGCAGCAGTCTCTGTTATTCTGTCATCCACTTGAAGTAAGAAAAGTACATGCTCCAATTCTTCAAAATACTTCAATGGAATGGCATTTTGTCTTATATGATAAACCCTACCATCTGTCATGAAATACAATATGATGTATTCTTTCAAGTAGGTATGGTAAACCATCTGTACAGATTCCAGTTGATTCAATCTCTCAGGAGTTGCTCCAATACCTGGTTCACTCAAAGAAGTTGAAAAATTGGTAGTGTTGTGTACTCTTCTTTCATCAGCACTTCCCAATCCAGTTTTATCTCTAGCTTCCTTTCCAGTAACTACTCTTGCTTCAAAACCACTTGCAGTAGTCTTCAAAGATTGAGTCTGTTTTGCTTTAGTGAATCCTGGTAGGAGTGTCCTGTGACTAGCTTTTCTTGATGTAAACCTTCTACCTTGACTATGACCGCTACCCATTCCAGAGTATCCTTGATCATCATTTCCATCATCCTTTCCTTGCAGTGTCTTGTTAGTGTTGCATTTGGACTTAATTACCTTCTCCCCCTTTTTGGCATCAACAGGTAGTGAAAGAGAGATAAGTAATTCCACTGAGGATTGGATTTCAGTAAGTTGCGATTGCTGAGAAGCTTGATTTGTGAGAATTTCATCAATCTGAGCTTGTTGTTTCTCTTGAGTTTTCTCAATATAAGCAATCCTGTCAATGGTAGGTTGAAAGAACTTTTTCTTATCAATTTTCCAAACTTGTTCTTGTTTGATAAAGTTCTCCTGAATCTTGTGTAGCTCTGCATGAGTAGTTGAATGAAGACCTTGTAGATGTTTAGTACTCAATGCAGTGACTCTAAGTTGGGTTTTTAAATCATCAGAATTTAACATTTCATCAGCTTTAGTCAAGTGCTCAGGAAGATGTATTGCAGTTGGAACACATGAAACTGAGTTCCATTCCTTAGTCCACTCCTGACCTGCAGGAGTTTCACTCCAAGGTACTGGTGCATCCCCGGTAACAAACTTCTTTACCAGTTCAGACTTAGGAAGAGTCTGTTGAGGAGTATGTCCGGAAGGACCTGCTTCATCAGCATCTACAGTTGGAGCAGCATCACCAGTATCTCCAGCATTTGCAGTATCAGAACTTAAAGAATCAGTATCTTCTGATAAGACAACAGTGTGAGTAGCAATGGAGGCTTCAGCATCCTCTAATTGCTGATCAGAAACTAAGTTCTGATCAACAGCCATATCCTGATGCTCACCTAAAGTCTGATCATCAGCATCTTGATGCAGAGAAGGTGTTGTTGATAACTCTGGAGTTTGAACAGCATCAGTAACAGGTGTTGTGGAAAGATTATTTGCTGTTGGAGCTTCTAAGAGAAATACTTCAGACACAACCAAGTGTTGAACATCAATATCAGCACTTGTGCCTGGATCAACAAGAGACACAGATGGTGAGTTAGCCTTGTCAGATACAGCTTCCTGAGATGGAGTTGATGGAGAAGAAGTGACTGGAGCAAATTCCTTGTCTTGTGAGATCAGAGATTCCTGATCCCCTTCCTTAGCTGCTTCCTCTTCATCATCTGAAACTGGCCTTTGTGCCCTCTGTTTCTTGTACTTCCTTGTTGATTTGGATTCCTTGGGAGTTTCAGGAACTGTCATTCGTCTAAGCCTCTTGAGAAGCCTAGAACCCCCAATTTCAGAATCCTTCTGAGAAATCTCTTTCTCAGCTTCAGATACAACAGGTTCTCTAGCAGGAACCGGTTCCCCAGAATCAGATTCATCGCTCAATGCAATCCTCCTTCTCTTTTGAGATGTTTGAGGAACATTCTTTGTCCTCGTTGGCTTGGAAGATGAAGATTTCACAGTAGGTGCTGAAGATGAAGGTCGAGCAGTCTGTGAAGTGGAGAGATAGGATTTGAGATATGTTCTGAGGGTAGGTTGAGTAGAATGAGAGGTAGGTACTGAGGTTGATGGATTTTGGGTGTTTGGAGTTGGTTGGACATCAGAGTAAACAGATCTATAAGTATCAGGATCAGCATTTACCAGGATCTGTTTTACAGACTTAGGAATCTGTAATGGTCTAACCACTTTTTTCTTAGTATCAGCATTTACCAGGTCATTAAAGTATCATTTTGCAACCTTAAAAGGTGGGGTTTGAGTGCTGACTAAATGAGGTTCATCAGTACAATAAGTGTAAATAAGTTGACAGAATCTAGCAAAATAAACAACATCTCAATCCTCTGTCATCCTATCCCCAATAAAACCAATTAAAGCAGTTGCAAAATCAAAATAAGTTTGACTGATAATTGCATACCCGATGTGCTGACTGATAATTGGAATAACATCAAAATTTGAACATTTGTTCCCAAAAGCTTTGGTGATGCAATCAAAGAAGAAACTCCATTCCCTTCTGATATTAGCCCGTTTCAACTATCCAAGTTTCGTCAGACTCTTTTCATATCCCAATTCAGCCATTAACTCCCGAAGGGCTGAGTTCTCTGGAATTGAGAAAGTACAATCTTCTGGAAGATGTAAAGCCCTGCGTACTGTACCAGGAGTGACTACAAAGGATGAATCACCCACTTGGAAGATAATACTGGGAGTTCCACGTTGACCATCATCATCAAAAAGTCCAGTCCTCCAAAACCTCAGAATTTGTTGGCTTGAAAAGAATTCAGGCTGTGTTAATGCATACCCAACCTCACTATGTGCAAGAAGATCTTGCACAAAGTGCAATTCAGATGGAGCTTCAGTGTGATCAAGAACTGCAGCATAGTTGTTGGGGACAAACTTAGCTCCATCAATGATTAAATCCTTTGGTGCCATGTGAAAAAAATGAGATTCAAGTATGCATGTTAGGTGTTTGAGATTATGTCTGTATGAAGAAAATAAAATATGAAGAAAATAAGAGAGTAAAAGTAAGGAGAGAGATAAAATATGAAGAAATTAAAAGATTAAAGAAATCTTCTCTCTTTTGTACTTATACTCTGAACAAAAATGTTACCGTTGGACACCTGTCAGACATGCAGTAATAACGGACAGTTACTGGGCTCGAGAAAACAGGAATCATTACTTACCCATTTGCCTAGTTTCAAGGAAAAACCGTTCCATTTATCAAGAGAAACAGTTTTAATTCAAAATTTAAACCGTTAGCACTGATTGAATTATTTGTCACTGCATCATTAATATTCTGAAAATACATCACATGAAAATGACCAAGATAAATTAGATAAGTAAGTGCTGAAAATGAATCAGAACTTAATATAAAACAAAATTTATATGGTCATCAGAATATCAATCAGGATTTATCAACACAAGATAAAATAACTCAGAGATAAAATCTTGAAGTAAAAATAACTTTCATTAATATATCAAGGCAATACATTTATGAAATGGAAATTACATCAATACTTATACAAGATTTTCCCTAAGCTTCTAAACCTAACATCAACAGCCTTAGTCCTAGCTAAGAAGCCTGACAAAGCTGATGATGAAGAAAAACAGGAAGAAGACGAGATTAAGTCATCTTCTTCTTCCTACTCTCGACAAACAGAATGGCGTGTCTGATGATTCGCTCTTGCTGGCGGAGAGCTTCCAGCCTTTCCTCCTCCAATCGCTCCAGATGGCGATGGTAGTCCATATAGAAGAATAGAAGGTGTGTCAGTACCTCCTGTGGGACAGAGTCCCAGATCTCCTCAGGAATGGCTGTGACATGCCATTCCTGCTGCCACTCGGCATGACTTAGCTCCATATTGAAGTTTTGGTAGTTCAAAAACATGTTGTATCTGACCATTGTGTTTTTGAAAGAAGAAGTATGAAGATAAGTGTGTGATAAGAATTTGATGGAAAGACTGATGTGAAGTGGCTGCTTATATAGGCAAGAGAATGCCAGGAGACGCAAAGAAATTGAATGCTGACAGGTAGAATTAATTCTACCTCGTCTCCCTAGACTTTGAAAAAGAATAACATTCATTGGAAAGAGGAATCATGGTTTAAAACGCACAAGAAACAAGAAACAGTGGACTGTTCAAGTACGAATACCATTAATCCTAATCATAGTGACTATTAATCTTCCACTTCAACATATTCTAGTTCGAACTGAGACCGTTATCAAATTTTATTCACAGATAAGCCAAGTAAAGGATTAGACTGAGAAATCAGAACTTAGACCTATACCAGAACTTAACAGTCATCAGAACATAATTTCTTAACTCGAAAAAGGAATGCCCATCTTAGTAAATCCTCATACAAGTTCTGAGTTATAGACTTCAGAACTTAATCATCAGAACGTGTAACTAGAACTTGTCCTCAGAATTTGTGCAATAATGACACAATGACTGTTTATCTAAAATAACATAGACCACCACAGAAATTTTCATCATTCAGATGGAGTGATTAGTGTGTGCATTAAGCTAAATAACAGAAAAAGAGTAAAGTCTGATTCACTTCAGTACATCTTAGAAATAAGGCATAACTAAAATTTTGCTAAAGAGCTGTCATTGTCCTGAAACCTACTGATGAATGAGTTCATGCTTGAGTCCACCTCAATTGTTTTGTGCTAATTTTATGCATCTTTTGAAATTCTATTTTACAGTGGCTTCTCAGTGTAAGTGAGTCATGACTGTTTATCAGAATTTATGCTATTATCAGAGTATTTCTCCAGTAATCATAGAGTGTGAAAAGTCACCAAGAAAATATTTTGCTTTTCTAATGCATATCTACTTAATACCAGCAATGCACTTGGGTCGTCCCTTCCACATTTTTACTCTAGATCGCAAAGAAGTACCTGATTTTATTCTTTGATCTTTTTGCTTTTTTTTTTTGATAAGTGAGGTTTATCAGCACTTAGTACATTCAGCAGTTTTACTAGTATCAGAACTTAACATATGAGTAGCATTATTCTAATTTGTGACTTAGTAATAAGATATACAAAGTAAACTTAACTAAGCTCAATTATCAGAATTTGCTAGTGTCATAGGGTTTCCACTGAAATAATTACTTCTTACAAGGAATCATTTGTTTATTGAAGACTACTAGGTCAGTATCTAGCACAGTTATCCTCATAGGATTGAATAGGTACTTGAACAGACATATCACTTATCAGAGTTTAGAAACATATATCAGACAATAGTCAGTACTTAAAGACATTTATCAATTAAGCACAGAATACACAATGAGATTAATTCTGTAAATACTGAGCATAAAGTCTGATAACACAGAACAAGACTAAGCAGATTTAGAGAAAGAACCTGAAACCATTCCAAGTTCATTTACCAATCTTATAAAAGTAGCTTCACACAGTGGTTTTGTGAAGATATCTACTAGTTGTTGATCTGTGGGAACAAAATGCAATTCCATTGTACCTTCATCCACATGTTCCCTGATGAAGTGGTACCTGATGCTGATGTGCTTTGTCATAGAGTGTTGAACTGGATTACCTGTCATAGCAATAACACTTTGATTATCATAGTAAATAGGGATTTTGAAATATGTTAACCCATAATCCAGTAACTGATTCTTCATCCAAAGAATCTGTGCACAACAGCTTCCTGCAGCAATATACTCTACTTCTGCAGTTGATGTGGAAATTGACTTTTGTTTCTTGCTGTACCAAGAAACCAAGCTGCCTCCAAGAAATTGGCAGCTTCCACTTGTGCTTTTCCTATCAATTTTACAACCTGCAAAATCTGCATCTGAGTAACCTATTAGTTTAAAATCTGATTCTCTAGGATACCATAATCCCAGAGCAGCTGTTCCTTTAAGATACTTAAAGATTCTTTTTACAGCTGTTAAGTGAGGTTCTCTTGGATCTGCTTGAAATCTTGCACAAAGATAGGTAGCATACATGATATCAGGTCTACTAGCAGTTAGATAGAGTAGAGAGCCAATCATACCTCTGTAGTCAGTAATATCTACTAATTTACCGGTATCCTTATCCAGTTTTATCGCAGTGGCCATTGGAGTGGATGCACTTGAACAATCTTGCATTCCAAATTTCTTCAGCAAGTTTCTGGTGTACTTGGTTTGACAAATAAAAGTGCCTTCCTCATTCTGCTTGACTTGAAGGCCCAGAAAATAGCTAAGTTCCCCCATCATACTCATCTGATATCTTGACTGCATTAGTTTGGCAAACTTTTTGCAAAGTTTGTCATTTGTAGATCCAAAAATGATATCATCAACATAAATCTAGACCAGAAGTAAGTCCTTTCCATGGTTGAGGTAGAACAGTGTTTTGTCTATTGTCCCTCTGTTGAATCCACTTTCCAGAAAAAACTGAGCTAAAGTCTCATACCATGCTCTAGGAGCTTGCTTAAGTCCATAAAGTGCTTTATCAAGCCTGTAGACATAATCTGGATGTTTGGTATCTACAAAACCTGGACGTTGTTCAACATATACCTCCTCCTCCAATTCTCCATTGAGAAAAGCACTTTTCACATCCATTTGAAAGACAGTAAACTTTTTGTGAGCAGCATAAGCCAAGAATATCCTTATGGCTTCTAACCTAGCAACTGGTGCAAATGTTTCATCATAATCAATTCCCTCCTGTTGAGAATATCCTTTTGCAACCAGCCTTGCCTTATTCCTTGTAATTATGCCATCACTGTCAGTTTTGTTTCTGAATACCCACTTTATACCAACAACAGATCTATTCTTTGGTCTTGGCACTAGGGTCCAGACTTTGTTTCTTTTAAATTCATTCAACTCTTCCTGCATTGCTTGCACCCAATCAGCATCTTGAAGAGCTTCTTCTACTTTCTTTGGCTCAGTCTGAGAGAGAAAAGAATTGTAAAGACATTCATTTGAAGTACCTGTTCTAGTTCTGACACCTGCATCAGGATTTCCAATTATCAAATTAGGTGTATGTGATTTTGTCCACTTCCTTGCAGATGGAAGGTTTTCTCTAGAACTGGATGCTCCCCCATGATCCATGCTATTTTCATTTTCATTTTCTGATGCTCCCCCTGAAACTATGCTCTCTGAGTTGGATTCTTCAGTATTTAGATTTTCAGCATTATCAGAACTTGGCTTATCAGAACTTGATGAATCAGAACTTGAAGAGCCAGATGCATGTTCTGATGTTTCTTGAGATGTGGTATGATCTTGAGTATGCCCCCCCCTGCATAGGTGCATCTTCCTTTGACGTAGTCTCCACAGTTTCAATAACATCAGAGTTTAATCCATCAGAGTTTACAGTATCAGGACTTAGACTGTCAGGATTTTCTGTATCAGAATTTGAGTCTTCATTTTCAAATCTCAGCTGATCATGGTCAATGAAATCTTCAAGACCAGTAATCTTTTTGTCATCAAAAGAGACATTGATAGATTCCATGACCACTTTTGTTCTCAAATTATAGACTCTGAAGGCTTTTGTGGAAAGTGGATATCTAACAAAGATTCCTTCATCACCTTTTAGATCAAACTTTGATAGCTGTTCAGGATGAGTCTTGAGAACAAAACACTTGCATCCAAATACATGAAAAAATATTTCAGATTTGGCTTCTTTTTCTTCACCATCTCATATGGTGTTTTTCCATACTTGTTAATGAGTGTTGCATTTTGAGTAAAACAAGCAGTCTACACAGCTTCAGCCCAGAAATAGGTTGGAAGCTTTGCTTCTTCAAGCATTGTACGTGCAGCTTCAATGAGAAATCTATTCTTCCTTTCAACAACTCCATTTTGCTGTGGAGTTCCAGGAACAGAAAATTCCTGCTTTATTCCATGGTTTTTACAGAACTCTTCCATTATCAAATTCTTGAACTCAGTACCATTATCACTCCTTAAAATTTTCACAGAATCTTTGACCATTTTATCCAGATGTTTGACATGATCAATCAAGATAGATGCAGTTTCACTTTTTGTGTGCAAGAAATACACCCGTGTGTATCTGGTGAACTCATCCACTATGACCAACGCATACTTCTTCTTTGCAATAGACATGACATTTACTGGACCAAATAGATCAACATGTAGTAGATGATAAGGCTCAAGAATTGATGATTCAGTCTTGCTCTTGAATGAAGATTTTCTTTGTTTGGCCTTCTGACAGGAATCACAAAGACCATCAGGAGCAAATACTGACTTTGCAGTCCTCTCACAAGATTTTTCTTGACCAGTTCATTTATATTGTTGAAATTTAAATGAGAGAGTTTCTTATGCCAATTCCAGCTTTCTTCAATTGATGCTCTACTCATCAGACAGATTGCAGAACCATCAGTACTTGTTGAAAGCTTAGCTTCATAAATGTTACCACGCCTGTATCCTTTCAGAACAACTTTACCTTTAGATTTACTCACAATTTCACAGTGTTCTTCAAAGAAATCAACATGATAACATCTGTCACAGATTTGACTTATACTTAGTAGGTTGTGTTTAAGTCCTGAGACCAGAGCTACTTCCTTAATTATGACATTTCCAAGATTGATATTTCCATATCCCAATGTTTTTCCAATGTCGCCATCTCCATAAGAAACACTTGGGCCAGCTTTCTCCACAAAGTCTGATAGCAGGGCCTTATTTCCGGTCATATGTCCTGAACATCCACTGTCCAGAATTAGAATATTTTTCCTGTTGCCCTGCAATCACAAAGACCACTAATTATTAATTTTAAGGACCCAGACTTGCTTGAATCCTTTAGCCTTATTAAGTTTATTAACATTTGCAGCGGATTTAGCATCAGAGTTTATGTTAACAATTTTCTTATCAGAACTTACACTATCAGACTTTGAATCAGAATTTACACTAGAAGGAACAATGAAAACTTTCTTCAAAGAAGGTTTTATTTGATAATAATCGTAGTACAAGCTATGATATTCCTTACAAGTATAAATGGAATGCCATAAACTACCACAATGAAAACAAGGATTTTGTGGTTTGTATCTAACAGACTGACTCTTAACTCCTGACTTTGAAGGTAAGGAGTTAATATTCTTATTCTTCCTACAAAAAGAAGCCAGATGGTTAGAACTTCCACAGTTATGACATGTTTTCCTAGAAGCATCAGGAACAGGTTTATAATTATTTCTTTTATTCACACCTTCCTTTCCATTCCTATTTTTCCTAGGTGATTTTACCTTGTTTGCATTTTTGACATCTTTCAGCTTATGCTTAAGCTGCTTCTTTGTCATTAAGCCTATGTTCACTTCAGCTGTCTTTTCCTGTTTTAGTTTGTCAGAAGTTAATTTCTTTGTAACTTCTGATTTTTCATTTTCAGACTTTACAGTTACAAACTTAACAGGTTTTAACTTTGGCTTTTGCTTATCAACAGACTTAATTTCTTCAGTTCCTTTATCTTTCTTATCTTCTCCATAACCTAAGCCCTCTTTCCAGTTTCCACTACTTAGCAAATTTTGAGTTGTTTTGCCAGAGTTAGTCCAAGTCCTGATAATCTCTCTTTCCTTTTCTAACTCAGTTTTTAGAGATTCATTTAATTTTAGCACTTCATTCCTAACATAAAAAGCATCATCTCTATCCTTCTGAGTTTGATGGAACATGACTAACTCTTTTTCTAAGAAATCATTTCTTTTCTTAAATGCAAGATTTTCAGAAGTTAATCTTTCACATGTTAAAGTTTGATCTCTATAACTAACAAACATGGTTTTAAGATATCTTCTCAACTCATTAATATCATCAGTATGAAAAGCATAAGTAGTCTGAGGTACCTTTGTTTCAGCAGCTTCAGAACTGCTCTCAGCACTTTCTTTATCAACATTTGCCATCAATGCATAGTTTTCCTCACTTTCAGAGTCTGAGGTGTCTGTCCATCTTTTCTGCTTTGTGACAAGAGCCTTGCCTTTGTCACCCTTTACCTTCTTGCAGTCAGGAGATATGTGGCCTTTCTCACCACAGTTATAGCATTTAACATTGGTGTAATCTCCTCTGTCTTCAGATCTTCTGAAATTCTTCTTATCAGAACTTATGCCTTTCTTGGAAAACTTCTTTCCCTTCCTGAACTTCCTGTATGCAATCTTTGTGATTCCTTTCACCATAAGAGCACACAGCTTCATCATCTCCTCATCAGCATCAGTCTCAGGCAAGCTTTCAGAATCTAAGTCATCATCACTCTCAGAACTTGATGACTCAGTATCAGACTTTATGAAAAGAGCTTTACCCTTGTCTTTCTTTGAGGAAGCTGCTTTGGGGAATTCTTCTTCAGCCTTAAGAGCAACTGTCCTTGACTTTCCTCCTTTCCTCTTGCTTCTTTGTTCCATCTCCAGCTCATGAGTCATGAGCATTCCATAAATTTCGTCAAGAGTTGTTTCATCAAAATTGTAGTTGTCTCTTATTGTCGTTGCCTTCAAATACCAGCATTCAGGAAGAGCTAACAGGAACTTAAAGTTTGAATCTTCAAGATAATACTCTTTATCAACCAATGACAAATCATTCAAAAGTTTGACAAATCTATCATATAAATCATTCAATGACTCATTAGTCTTTGAGTCAAAGTGTTCATACTCTTGAGTGAGTATTGTCTTCCTGTTCTTCTTAATTGTGTCAGTTCCCTGACACCTTATTTCCAGAGCATCCCATATTTCCTTAGCAGTCTTGCAGTTGATTACCCTGTTTGACATTACATTATCAATGGCACTATGTAGTAAGTGTCGTACCTTAGCATCCTTAGCAATTGATGCTATGTCTTCAGCAGTATAATCACTCTTCTCTTTTGGTACGGTCTTTGCTGCTTCACCTGCAACTGCAACATCGAGCTTGGTTGGTTTGTGAGGGCCTTCCTTGATTCTATCAAGGTATTCTGGATCGGTTACTTCCAGGAACATGGTCATCCTTACCTTCCATATGGGATATTCAGATGGTCTCAGTATGGGAACTCTGATGGTCTCATACCGACTCTGAATTTGTGTCTTTGGTGATTCCTCAGTTTTGGTAGGCTTAGTTGGAGTTTCTGTGTCCGACATGATTGTGTTTGGATCTTTAACTGTATGTATGTTAACAAATAGGCTCTGATACCATTTGTTAGGTCACACACACACTGTAGAGGGGGTGAATACAGTGTATAATACACTCAAAATCGAACTTTAAGAACTTAAGTAACAGAAAACAAACTTTATTGAAACAATAAACTCTGTTACAGTATGGAACTGTTACCTCTCAGTGATGAACAAATATCACGAGAGCTGCTAGGGTTACAATAAATAATCTTCTCTAATAATGATAACACTTTTAGTGTAAACCCTATATCTGTGTTTATATACTACACAGTTACAAGATAATCGCTAATTGATATGGAATATAATTCTGCTTCCTAAAATATATCAATCAGATATCTTTTCTTCCAAGTATTCCATTCTTTACAGAATTCCTTCTTCATGCATATCTCTTCTTATGTTTATCTTGATCTTCTTTCCTTTAATCAACTACTGTCCTTATCTGATTGTCCTTCAACACTTAAGTTCTGATATTTATCTTCTGATGATTATCTCCTGATAACATAAGTACTGATATCCTTAAGTCCTGACTTCCAGTATAAGTACTGATCAACAGTTAAGTACTGATTTATCCTGTTCAAGTAAGATCTGAAAGCTAAACATAAAACATATTAGCCATGACATTATCAAATATATCTAACATATCTCAAAAGAACACCAAACCTTGGCATTTGGTATCCTAGAGATTCTGGTTTTGATCTAACTGGTTATTCAGATGCAGATTATGCAGGTTGCAGAATTGATAGAAAAAGCACAACAGGAACCTGTCAATTTTTAGGAGACAAGCTTGTGTCCTGGTTCAGTAAAAAGTAAAATTTAGTTTCTACTTCTACAGCTGAAGCTGAATATATTGCTGCTGGCAGTTGTTGTGCACAGCTTTTATGGATGAAAAATCAATTGCTAGACTATGGTTTGCAAGTTGAAAGTATTCCTATTTTCTGTGACAACACAAGTGTAATTGCCATCACTGAAAATCCAGTGCAACATTCAAGGACAAAGCATATAGACATCAAGTACCATTTCATAAGGGAACATGTAATGAATGGTACTGTAGAGTTATATTTTGTTCTAAGTGGGAAGCAACTTGCAGATATTTTTACCAAACCACTGGATGAATCCACCTTTTCTAGGTTGGTAAGTGAGTTAGGTATGCTTAATTACTCTTGAATTTATCTGAATTATTTTGCAAGTTGAAAGGTAGCCAGAAATTTAACTGATTTTTAGTCTTGGATTAAAATTTTGGCTAAGTCAAAATTTGCATCTCGACGGATGACCATTATCCATCGAGTTGAGTCATCCGTCGATATACAAATTGTAAATAAAAATCAATTACTTTTCTGGAGTATTTTAAAGCTCGACGGATATCAACTTATCCTCATCCGTCGAAGTGTCTAAATCTTAACCGTTAATTCCATGAACATTATCCATCGAGTATACTTACAGTTTGTAAGCATTACACGACGGATAATGGGTAGAATTTTTACAGTTTATTTTAAAACGGCTATTTTAGACAATTTCTATTGGGTAATTTACTTCTCTTTATTATTTTTATCAGTTGATTTTGAGTAAAGTATAAAAGCTTATCTCATTCTAATTATTTTCTTTTATCATTCTCAAATTCAACTGTGTTACTTCATTCTCTCTCAAGCAAAAATCCTCTTTCTCTTCAAGCTTTTCTTATCTAATAATGGCACCCGTAGTTAAGATCATGTCACAAACTGGGTTCATCTATGAGAAGAACAACTTCACTGCCTTGGTCAATAAGGGGATTCATCAATCTGAAGACTATCATAAGATGATGGACTTCGTGCACAACTGCAAGTTAAGTTTTGCCATGCTGGAATCACCCACAATTTATTGTGAAGTTGTTGAGGAGATGTGGACAATAGCAATCTACAACTCTACTGACAAAACCATCACTCTAACCATCAAAGGTAATGATTTCTGTATCAATAGTGATGTAATAAAAGCATGTTTCAACATTCCTGATGATAATGTAACTGCACCACACACTGACACTGATATTGTCAATATGCTCAATTCTATTCATTATGCACTTCCTACTGCAAAACTAAGTGAAATTAGAAGACTAGGTCATAGGAAGGAATGGAGTTACTTGTGTGATATAGTAACTAAAGTCTTTTCTGGAAAAATCAGTAATTTTGATTCTGTGAACATTTCCATGCTTAACATGCTATACATGCTAGTTACAGACAAATATTACAATTTCAGTGACCTTGTTGTGTATGAGTTAGGTTTTAAACTAGGTGACTTAGCCAAAAGAGGAAAGAATATTTACTATGCTAGATTTTTTATGCTTTTGGCTAACCATCTTTGTCAAGAGATTGAACTTGAGAACCCAAACAACAAATTAGCTTGTTGGGTTCAAGAGAGAAGAATCATTGCAGACTTGAACAGAGCCAACCATCACAAGGATGTGCCAATGTTCTATTTTCCTGTAATGCTGACACCTCAGGTAAGTGAGGTAAGTTCATCCAGACCCTCAACTTTTCCAATCTCTTCTATTTCTTTGACTTCAGGCATAGCTATGGAAACTGTGACAATGACCAAACAGTTGCCTACCAAAGCTGCCAAAACAACTGCAATTTCTAAATCCAAATCAAAGAAAACCCCCTCTGGTATCTCTCAAAAGGTACCAGTTGAAAAATCTACCAAAGCCAAAGAGGGGAGTGTGAAGGAGGGTAAGATAGGTGAGGGAAGGGGTTAACATCAAAGAAACCCCAAGGATAAGGTTGGAGAGTTGAGTGAATCCCAGCCTAGCCACACTGCAGTTTCCCAACAAACTGTAATGCTTAAAAAGGACAAAAGCTCACTTCTAGCTGCATCCTCCCAAAAGGATGTGGCTATTGAACAAAGCTCTCATCCAAGAGCACAGGCCAAGATGGTTAGGGACACAAGCTCACACCAAACTTACACTAGAAAGAAGAAATCCAAAACAACTGGGGATGCACAGGGCACACACTTGGTGCAAACTGGTGCTAAAGACACAGTCCCTGCATCTTCTCAAATTCAGATTGATGTGGCTCCAATAAATGTGGAGTCACAGCCAAAATCTCTCATAATAGAAGCCACAGAAACACAATACTCACCAACTAACTCACTGGAAGTTGACATGATAAACACTTCAATTCCTGATTCCCCTTCTTTAACTCTGTTGGGGAAGCCAAAATCTAGTGCAAGTGAGCATCATCTTTTAGATGATTTGTTGGCTCACTTGCCAATTCTTTATGATTCTATTGTGATATCTGTGCCTCAAATAACTTCAATCAACACAGAGTCAACAATAGTTTCTCGTCCCACCTCATTCATTTCTACTCTCTCGATGGATATTGCTCATCCGTCGAGTAGTGATTGTAACCCGACGGATAAGCTTAACAGCAGTTATCCGTCAGATAGCTTTACCACTCACCCGAAGGATATCACTTATCCGTCGAGTGTCTCTGCACAACTTCAAACTTCAATAATTTCAAGTGCAGAAGATTTGGTGGTAATACAATCACTCTTAGGACTGAGAGAGGAGAGTTCATTGAGTGAGAGGCTGGGTTGCTCCCAGGAAAAAGGAGAGGAAAAGAGTGAATGTCAGCAATCCATTCATTCAGGATTGGCAAAAGTGAGTGAGAGGAGTCCCACCTTAGTAGGTGAATGTGAGGGTGTGAGGGTGGGGAGCCAGGGTGAGACCCTGATGCAACAAAAGAGAGAACATGAGAGAAAGGCAGGTACTGGAGAAATAAGGATGGAACCAGCCATTGCTAGTGAGTCAATGATTGTGGATGATGCTGAAAAGGAAAGACAATTTCAGCAACATTAGAAAGCTGTAATTGATAACATTTCCTTGGATGCTGACACTTTTACTCACCCTATTTCAGCCTATCAACTGTTGGCTGCTCAGGGCAATGTGGAGGCAGAGCAGACTTTGAATTTAGTGCACACCACAGAATCTCTTCAAAGAGATAAAGCTGCTGTGAACAGAATGCCTTCTCAAGCTGGAGAGCCATCTGAAGAATTTGGAGTAAATTCTGATGATGATGACTCTGGTTCTTTGGATGGAAGCATGAACTTAGGGGGAGCTGAAGGCCCAAGTTCTGCTTTCAGTTTACCTAAATGGGCATGGGCAAAGGAATTCTCACCAGGGCAATTTGAGGTGTCTTTGGTAAAACAAGTAATAGCTATTCAGCAGGCCCTTCAGGAAGCTTCAGATGCTGGTACCAAGGCTGTTCTTCAAGCTTACCTAGACTCTTTACATTTAATGAAGATCCAACACTCAAGACAGAATCTCAGTGTGGATGAATTGAAAAAGGATATAGCTGACTTAAAGACATATAACTCTGAGAAGCTGGATTCAATAATGCCATATGGTACCATGCATGATCTATTACTAAGATTAAGGAGAGAATCAAATTCTGACAAGAAGATAGCCAAGCTGGAGAACAGAGTTCAGGTTATTGAGAATTCAGTGGCTCTACTTCTTCAAAATCAACAGACTCAGACAAATCTTCTTATGCAACTGGCTAAAGCACAAGGCCTAACTCCTCCACTTGATGATAACAAAAAGGGGGAGAGAGAATCAAGTAAGGGGGAGAAAGGACCAACTGAGGGGGAGAAACTTCTAGTCCAAATCAGCAAAGTAATTGTACCTTCAATTACTATCTCCAAGCCACCAGTTGCAGATAGTATAGATCTTATAAATGCAGCAACAGCAAATTTGAAAGATGCTGATAAAGGAGAGTTGACTCTGATCAACTGGAAAAAGATTGATGAGGAAATACAGAAAAAGTTTCAATTAGTCAAGGAACCAGATCAGTCAGCCATCCATCACTCTCATGTCAAGCCAATCAATGTAAATGAGATGAGCATGAACTATCTGGAGAAAGGACAATCTTCCTGCATCAAGACTACAAAGGCTGAGATAATTCTTAAACCAAGGGCAAACTATCCAAAGTTATCTTTGAAGAACCCTATGGATTCTGTGTATGAGACACCCAAGCCTGATGAAAAGAAGCTTCTATCAAGATCTATTCTCCTCTACAAAGATCCAGCTGATTCAGCCTCAAGAAAGAGAATTGCAAAGATATTCAGAAATAGGAAGGAAATTTGTGTGGTAGCTGGACATCCACAATTTGCTCATGCAAAGGAAGAAGAAAAAGCCAGATTGAAGCAGGAAAAGAGGCAAGCTGCTCTAGATGCAAAGAAGTCTAAACAAAAGAAAGACCAGTTTGCTATCTTGGCCAAGCTACAGGCTGTGAATTCTTCTCAACAAATTCCCTCTCAACCATCTCAAGCTACTGAATCAGAGAAGAAGATTGAAGAACAGAAGAAATCCTCAAGAAAGAAAGAACTGGCTAAAAGAACAAAAAGAAAGTTGGATGTTGTTGACAAGGAATTGGAAGATCAATTTCCAAAGGAATCCACTCAAGCTGAAACTCAAGCATCAAAGCCCTATGTGGTGTTTGAAGACATAAGGGTGGTAGACCCCTACAGGAACATACATGGAGAGCCTATTGTGCCAAAGGATGAGCCAATAGAGTGGGATAAATTACCAATTCCTGACTTCAACTTGCCAATTCTTACTAAGCCAAGAAGGACAAAATCAAGGGCAGTCAAGAAAGTGAAGCTGTCACCTCTCAAATCCAAGTCAGTAGTCAAAGCTCAACCCAAGGTCAACAGGGGAGACTACTTGTACTTATGTGACATCAAAGAATTCTCAGATCTAAACCTTTATCTGGAGGAGCTGGATGAGGTAAGGGCAATTGATGCATACAGAAACCTACCTGAAAGGTTGGTGTTCAAGTACAAAGGGGGAAGGGAGATTCAGTGGCCTCTTCACAGGATACTTCAAGAAAGCCAAGTTGTGTTGATCAAAGTCTATTCATCCTTCAAGAAAAACTTTGGGTTCAATGTAACTGCAAGAAGATCAGTATTGAAGAAGATTGAAGAGCTAAGGAGTGTTAGAGCCAAAGATGCACTACCCAAAACTCTTATCATCCCATACATAGGGAGAAGAGTGCATCTAAGGCCCTACTGGCTGATGGAATTCATGGATGACAAGGGTGTGAGAAGATTCTTCAGATTAGAAGACCAATTGAGTATCTCTAGCAATGAGACTCTCTTGGAAATGCAAGAAATGTTAGATCTCTCAGAATCTGATGAATTAGAATTCCACAGACAGCTCCAGAATCAAATTGAAGAAAACAACAGAAAGCTTGGAAGAAGATCTAGACCTTCAAGAAACTAGAAAAATCTGCTCAGACTAGAGGAGCATCTTGAACTGACTGTGAGCCAAACCTTGTACATTTTTGTTTAAATTGAAGCACTTTCAGTTTTATCTACTTATCTTTAAAGATATATGTTTAGGATATTTTGTCATCATCAAGTATCTCTTAATTTATGGCTACAATTCCAGTAGACATAAATTGGGGGAGATTGTTGTGAATATGTTGTGTACTTGATGATTAACTAAACAAAACATCTAAGTAGATTTTACTTAGTGAAATAATGTAGCACTCGACGGATAAGAATTATAGTCTCGATGGATAACTCATTATAGTCCCGACGGATGATTAACTCATTATCCATCGAGTGAATAGCTTATGTAATAATAAGTTTGTAGCACAGTATTGTATGCACCTTTGTATAGAATCTGTAGTAGCATATAAGTCATGTTGACTTTAAATAGATATGCAGAATAGGTTGATTAACTGTACATAAGCAATGTCTTGTAATTCTGTATAAGTGAAATGAAGTCAAGTGCCAAAATAGCTACCAACGGATGCTTAACAAAGCTTCGACGGATGACCAAAATAGCTATCAATGGATGTTTAACATAGCAGTCGACGGATGATCAATTAAGTCATCGACGGATGATCTGAAAGTCGACAGATGATCATATCAAGATTCAAACATCAGTTGAACAGTAAAAGCTGACACACAGCCGTTGAGTTGGATACAAATACACTGTGGAAGCCCATTAACTGGGTAATAGAGGACAAAAAGCAGCAAAGATCAAGACTGTTAGATTTTATATTTATTCAGTTCTTTTGACTTTGTAATCTTGGTAATATATAAACCAAGAGAGTAGCAAATAGAAAAACAACTGAGATAGCTAAGAAACAACAACAGAAAAATCTTTGTAAGCACTATCTTTAGCATTTTTCTGTGTTCTTAGCAGTTCTATTTTTTTTTGTAAGCAGCTGTGAGCATTTCTGCACACAGAGTCCTCTCGATATATTAAATATATCTCTGGTGGAATTGTTTAAATCCACCAAAAAGTTTTTAAAGACTCTTGCTTTTAATTACTTATGTTTTGCTTCATTCAAGTTTATATTCCGCATTGTGCTAATCAAAACAAATATATCCATAATCGAGTTGAACATTTTTATTTCAAGAAAAAGGTTCAAGAATTCCATTCAACCCCCCTTCTGTAATTCTTGCTATATTGTTAAGGGACTAACAGAAGTTAACTTCACATGCTTTGAATATAGGTGCATTAACCTCTTTCAAAAAGGTTGGAGCATTCTCAGTTTTCTTTGCTTTCCCTTTGTCACATACTGTCTTCTTTTTGTCATTCATGGCATCATAGTCAAGCCCAATAGAAATGTTTGCACATGGCTTATTCTTCTCATGATACTGTCCGACCAGTTCAGATGCATTCCTGAAAGATTTCATCTTCACTTCATTCTTTTCCAGCAACTCCCTGAGCACTGCTTCAATTTCAGTTGCACACTTGAGCTTGTTCTTTAGATAAGCATTTTCTTGTTTTAAAGCTTCAAGCTCCACCAACAATAATTCAGTTTCTTGCTTCTCACTTTCAAGCTTCTCATTTATCTTTGTTAATCTGCTAACTTCTTCATTAACAACATCCATGCTTGTGTGAATGTGAAATATTTTTGTGCTCATCTTTTCAACAGTTTCCTTATATTGATTCATATTTAAATCAATAGTGGAAAGGGTTAGTGTCTGTGATTTAGATGAGGATGATTCTCCTTGCTCCAGGGACATGAGTGAAAGAGATGTGTCCTAAGTCCAATCATGTATGAGGATTTAAGAATAACTTTTATGTAATCTGTTTTGATTTCATTGATATTAATAAAAGACTTGTTTGGTTTTTATTGCGGGCTCTATCTGTTTTGAGTGTTTAAATAAGATATACCACAGTTTAGAGTAAAGCTTTTTATGGATTGTGATGAGATCATAATAATGAGACCTAAAAGATGATAACTCTAAACTTAAATAGTTCCTGGTCGTAGGATTACTAACTGGTAATTAATAATCCGCAAAGATCGGTACATACTATGTTTGCTTCATTACGAAGGCTTTCTGTTCTCATAGACATTCGTGTGGTGACACTAAAGCTAGTATGTAGGTGCTTATTATAGAATAAGTTCACTGAACATGACTCACACAGCTGAACAACTGATGGAGTTCACTGACGTGTCAGTAGTTATTTACATAGTGATAGTTGTACAAGTATCCTTAGACTTGAGGTCATCATAGTCATCTTGTGTACACTGAACTATGCTTTGGTTTAGTTCTTAGTCTCCAGGGACAATTATA
This sequence comes from Apium graveolens, assembly GCF_009905375.1. NCBI lineage: Eukaryota > Viridiplantae > Streptophyta > Magnoliopsida > Apiales > Apiaceae > Apium > Apium graveolens. The sequence continues at coordinate 50,554,129 of NC_133648.1, read as the reverse complement.
AGGGCTCTACTGGGTATAGGAATTTGTACACGAAGATAGTGTATGATCAATAAAGGATCTACCCCTTCCAGTGAAGGAAGAGAGTGTTCAATGCTGATCCACTTATGCTAGTTCAGGAATCTCTGGCCAGAGTGAATGAAATTAGAAATGAGTTTCTAATTTACACTAAAAAGAACTAAGTATAGTGAATGGGAAAGCAAATGATTAAATAAGATAGGCTTGACACAAGTTCCATGCCTTGTATTTAATCGTGACATTGCAGGGTGGAAGTAATTGATTGTACGGTAACTACTCACTAAATGGGTTCTTGGTATTCTAAGCAATAAATTCGTATTATCAGGATAGTCGCGATATGCTGAGAAGTATCCCTCACGATGTAGAATAAATATGATTAATTAATTAATCATATTTAATAAATTAGAGAATTTATATAAATAATGATAAAATAGTTTTATTATTATTTATTTCTACTACCGGCTTAATATTGAACCTACAGGGTCACACCATAAAAGAGAATGATTTAATGGTGCAGGAATTAATTAATAATGGCTGGTAATTATTTATTTATGAAATAAATAATTAATTAGAAAATTTAATAATTGATTAAATGAGATTTAATTAATTATAAATTAAGAATTTAATTTTGGAAATTAAATCAAATGAGAGAATTATTTCTAAAGTGTTTAGAAAAAGGATTAATAATTAAAAGGTGTTTTAATTATTAGTTAATAGGTTAATAAGAATAAAGGGTTAATAATAATAATATTTTATGGGAAAAATTTCAGCTGAAAATTTTGCCAATAAATATACTATTATAAACCCTTATTTTGGCTCAACCTAAAAATTTCAAAACCCTAATTCTCTCCACCTCCTCCTCCTCCATTACATCGATTTCTTGGTGGATACCGGTGGAGTGCTTCACACTTGAGGAGCAGCTCCTAGGGACCTCCGCTCGTGGTTCTTGGATCGCTTTTAAAGGTTAGAAATGATCCCTCAATTTAATTTACGATCTGTATGCATATTATATGGATTTTATATCATGAAAATTGTTTTACCATGCTTCTGTGATAGATAAAATCCTGCAATGGTATCAGAGCGTAGGTTGTATGCATATAGATCTGTGATAAAAATTTCAGAATTTTATGTGCTTGTATGAATTAATTATGATTTTTACAAGTTATATCATGGATTAATTATGACTGATTAGAAATTGTTTCTCAGAATTATTTTGACTGTAGATCTGGGTTCTACAAGTGTTGTAGATCGTCTGGGTATTTTTGCATAATTTTATGATGAATGGATTAATTATTATGAATTTTTGAAGTTGTTTTAATTAAATTCGTAATTAAATATATATATAATCTGTTAATATATGTATATATGTTTTCTTGCTGCTGTGCTTTTAAAGAAGAGCATTGATATTGATGGTGGTGGCGGCACGTTGTTACAACTGACTAAGGACCTGTATTAACTTTATAACTCATTTAACTGCTGGTTTACACAGTGTGTGTTAGTCCCTAACAATACAACAAGAATTACAGAAGGGGGGGTTGAATGTACTTCTGGCTATTTTTTGAGATTAATGAAAAATGGTTCTAACTTAATAATATATAAGTGTTTGATTTGCAAAGCGCGGAATGAAGAGTTAGATAAATCAAAACACAAGTAATAAAAAACACAAGTCTTTAAAAACTTTCTAGTGGATTTGAAAGTATCCACCACACACATATATATATATATATATATATATATATATATATATATCAAGAGAACCCTGTGAAGCTTGAATAGCTCACAGCTGCTTACAAATATGAACAACTAAACTTACAGAGAAATGCTACAGGATACAGCTTATAATTGTTTCTCTGAGAATGTATTAGCTTAGTCTTGTTATGTTCTACTTGCTACTCTTGGTTTATATATCACAAAGATTACATAGTAATAAGACAAGATAATAAAACAAAACCTATCAAGTCTAATACCATGCTGCTTCACTACTCTATTCCAGCATCTTTGAATATCTTCATAATAGCATGGAAATGGTAATGCTTATTTGTTCTCAAAAACCCAGCTGAATGGGCTACCACATTCCTTTTGCAAACACTCGACGCATATGACTGTGTTGTCACTGTCAACAGATGTTTAAATTGATCATCCGTCAGGTACATGATTATCATCCGTCGGGTTGCCTTGTTGATCATCCTTCGGGTAGCTTTGTTGATCATCCGTCAGGTAGCTATTTGACACTTGACTTCATTTCATTTATACAGAATTACAAGACATCTTATATTTACAATTAACAACCTATTCTGCATATCTAATTAAAGTCAACATGACTTATATGCTACTACAGAATCTATACAAAGGTGTTTGCAGAAATGTGCTACATGACTTATTGTTATATAAGCTACTCACTCGATGGATGTCAAATCATCATCCGTCGGGACTATATTGAGTCATCCGTCAGGACTATATTGAGTCATCCGTCGGGACTATATTTGATCATCCGTCGAGTGCTACATTTTTCACTAAGTTGAATCTACTAAGGTGTTTTGTTAATGTAATCATCAAGTTCACAACATATTCCCAACAGTGTGTAATAAGACATGCTATTAGCTTTTCTAAACTGTCACTTGTCATTTCTATTTATAGAAAAGCAGATCTTCCATTTCTGGCTTAGCATATCTTTAGCATCCCGTGTTTACTTTAATCTTCCTCTGTCAGTTAATATTTTCCATTGATCTTGCACAATCTTCAAGCTGCTTTTTGTAGACTTGTCAATTCAGCTGTTGCATTGTTTGTTGATTATTTATCTTGGATATTGAACTAATCTGCAACCTTGTACTTTGAGATTGTACATCAAGATCTCCAGTTTAGGTATATAGAACACTTGACATCTCGATAAGTATATTGGCTTATCGAGATCTCCAGTACTCTATATTTAGTTTGGCTTGTAGAGGTCTTCGGTTCTCTATAAGAGAACTTTGGCTTGTCGAGATCTCTAGTCTTCACATCTTCACTTTGACTTATCGATAACTCTTAGTTCTCTAGTGGCTTATTGACTTGTCGATATCTCAGTGTTCTTTAGTCAAATTCACCTTGTCGATATCTCAGAGTTCTCTAGTGAATTTTGACTTATTGATATCTCTGAGTTCTCTAGTGGAACTTGACTTATCGATAACTCAGAGTTCTCTACTGAATGTAGACTTGTCGAAAACTCTGAGTTCTCTAGTGAAGGAATGACTTGTCGATATCTCCAATCTTCAGTTCTTCAATTTGGCTTGTCAATATCTTCCTGAGTTCTCTAGTAGCTATCCTGACTTCTCGATAAGCCATTCTGGAGTTCTCGAATGACTTCTCTATAACATTAAATATGTGACTTTTAGAGATCTTGACTTAGAGTATTTTTCTCCAAACAGGTTTATTCAACTCCAAGCTTCTTCAAAATTCTTCTGAGGCATGATCTTCTTGATCTTCTTCCAGATAGAATCCTTAGGCTTGATACTGTTTCAGGAAAAAGACTCCAGTCTGCTCCTTTGTATTTTTACAGACTTTAAGTGTTACAAGTACAAAATACAAATTAAGATAACAATGCAACTTACTTAGAGTTGACAAAATGTCTTAGTCTTATTAAAGCACGGGCATGTCTTTTACAATAAAATATATCCAAGTAAATATATTAAATCCAAATAAGGAAAGGTGGCAAATAAAATGCATCCATACCAGCCACTTATCACCTATCCTCTGTGCGATAAATCTCGTCCAAGCTTCTTGACCCACAAACCGATAAATTTTTGGAGGCCTCTTCAGTTTCTTCTTTTTTCAACATATGGCATCACGTATTTAGTTGTTAAATCAGTTTTAAACTGTCTCCACTTCTCTCTTGCAGACTTAAGCACCATAACCTACTTTTTGGAGCAACCTTAAATGTACCCTATGGAAAATAAAGACACAAATTTACAAGGGTTAGGTAGTAGTACTAAAAACAAGTTGTGTGTGTCAACTATAATTTAATACCTTAATATCAAGCCATATTTATCTTTCAATTCCTGATCCACATTTGGCCGGCTTTCAATGTCGATAGGAATCATAGTCCTTTCCAGGTGCCCTATGTAGGATTGTAAGGTACACCTAGTATCTCCGACAAGAACTCCAAACCCATTGTATTTGATTTTAAATCTCTTGACTGGCCCTTCCTTACCAATCCCTTTTTAAAAAAGGAAACACCCCGTGTATCTCCCAACCTTTTTTTCGCAGAATTAGAATTAGTTGTCATTTCTTGTTCAGATTGTTGCTTTTCAGTTTGAGGTTCACTTGGTGCTTGTCCATCCTGATTACAATGCTCTTTGACCTCCTGATCACTTGGTGCTTGTTCATATTCTCTGACCTCCGGAACCATCCGTCTGGCATTTTTGGAACTGTCATTAACTATTTTAGATTTGCTTTTGTTGGTTCTCTGTTTCTTTGCCATTTTGGTCCTTCACTATGAATAATAAAACAAGAAAGCATTAGTCACTGGTTAAATGAAACTATACATGATTGATACAAATACAGGCACCTATACTTGAATTATATTGCATTCAAAATTACATATACATGAATAAAAATGCATTCAAAATTTATAACTGGAAAATTACAAAAAAAATTACAACAAGCTGAAAAAAAATATAACTGAAAAATGCATTAGTCACTATTATTCGACGCCAATTTCAAATTCTAAAGAATCATTATCTTTTAATATCCACGACTTATCCATAATTGAAAATGTATGACCAACAACCTAGCAACCTAACCACCTGATGGTCATTTCAACATTAAAGATTAGAGGAAGTAGCAAACTTACTTATATATCATTTATATTTATTATATACTCAGAATTCTACTATACTATATTTTTTTGGTTATTAGTTATAAATATTTATTAATTTTTAATAGATATATTATTTTCATCCTCATATTATGCAGCTAAAATATATACTTCATACTAAGAATTAGCGGTATATATTTATCACAAGTTATGCATCGCTTAATTAATTCATACTAAACAAACCCAAGAAAGTCGATGTATAACAACTAGCATAATCAAGACAGGTGCACATATTCAGGTGCAAATTAATAAAAAACATGCCCTTAAAAAATTGAAAGATTTTACACAAATGACAACTACTATATTCATGACATCTCATCTCTTAAAAGAGAACGATACACTAAATCTGATACATAAACAATAATCCAAAGCAGATATGACAGATGTACACATAAAAATAAGAAAAAAGCAGACGAATAAGAATTTCTAACCTCCTTCTTGAACTAAAATGTGCAGACACTGTCAAATTACGAGACTTGATGAGATAATCTGCAAACGGAATAAATTGAATTTAAAAACATACTAATACTAATACTATTACTTAAAACTTTAAACTGACAAAAAACGGAAGATATCAACCAGTAAAGAAAAACACATGCAAATATCACTAATGTGTACACAAGAACACAAACCTAATTTATGTTAAAAAATACAAATTTTTGTAGATATATATACATGCATATTTAAGATAACTCAAGAAAAAAAAAATTAGAGTACAAACCTTATGAAGCTCACTGAATCTCAAAACCTGTTCAAAAAAAGAAGAAAAAACCCATTAAAAATTATGAACAAATTAAACCTAATTGAACAAACAAACCTAACTGAACAAACAAACCTATTCAGAAATTAGGGTTTCTCGTAGATGGAGTTTGATTAATTGAAGGTGTTCTTCAATTAGGGGTTTAATTGAAACCCCGTGTACTTACAATCAACTGATATGGTGTATGTGTGTGTGTGTGTGAAAGAGAGAGAACCAGAGAGATGGAAGAGAGATAGAGGGAGAGAAGCAGAGATATGGAAGAGAGAGAGAGAAAGAGAACCATAGAGAGAGCAAGTGAGCTGAGAGAGAGAGAGCGCAGAGTGAGAGTGAGAGAGAGACAGGAAAAGAATTTGGTCCTAAGGGGGGAAATGGGTTTTTTTGGTTGGGGGGGGATATTTAGGAAATAAAGGGGGGAAAGTTTTTGCGTGTTTTTTTTAATTTTTTTAAGTTAACCATCGACAACAGTTGTAAACTCAAATCGTCTAAAAAACAAAGACATCGGTTATATCAAAAAGCGATGTCCAACAAACGTTTCTCATTTTTGAAAAATAATTATAGACAATGGTTAATTTGTTGGCCGATGTCTATAAAAGAGGTACCATCGCTTAAAATTTATCCGATGTCTAAACTATCTTTAACATCGGTCATTTGAGCAACCGATGTCTAAGGACTGATGTCTATTGACAGAATTCTAGTAGTGAACTCTAATTCATATTTTGGGGTCGAAAGGAACTAATATCAACTACTAACATTTAAATTGATCTACATGTGGAGATTATTGTGAAAAACAAATAAATTATCATAACATGAAATGTAAATACATGAAATCAAATGTGTCCCGTGTTTTGAAATCAAACCAAAGTCATGCAATTATTTTACACTATATTATACCACTAAGCCACTCAACAACATGTGTTATTAATCATAAACATTGTTAGATATATTTGATAATGTCATGGCTAATATAATTTATGTTTAGATTTCAGATCTTACTTAACAGGACAAATCAATACTTAACTGTTGATCAGTACTTATATTGGAAGTCAGGACTTAAGGATATCAGTACTTATATTATCAGGAGATAATTATCAGAAGTTAGATATCAGAACTTAAGTGCTGAAGGATGATTAGAGAAGGACAGTAGCTGATTAAAGGAAAGAAGATCGAGATAAACATAAGAAGAGATATGCATGAAGAAGGAATTCCGTGAAGAATGGAATACTTGGATGAAAAGATATCTGATTGATATATTTTAGGAAGCAGAATTATATTCCATATCAATTAGCGATTATCTTGTAACTGTGTAGTATATAAATACAGACATAGGGTTTACACTATAAGTGTTATCATATTCGAGAAGATTATTCATTGTAACCCTAGTAGCTCTCGTGATATTTGTTCATCACTGAGAGGTAACAGTTCCATACTGTAACAGAGTTTATTGTTTCAATAAAGTTTGTTTTCTGTTACTTAAGATATTAAAGTTCAATTTGATTGTATTATACACTGTATTCACTCCCTCTACATTGTGTGTGACCTAACAAGTGGTATCAGAGCTAATCTATTAACACACATACAGCTAAAGATCCAAACACAATCATGTCTGACACAGAAACTCCAACTAAGCCTACCAAAACTGAAGAACCTCCAAAGCCACAAATTCAAAGTCGGTGTGAGACTATCAGGGTTCCCATACTGAGACCATCTGAATATCCCATATGGAATGTAAGGATGACCATGTTCCTGGAAGCAACAGATCCAGAATACCTTGATAGAATCAAGGAAGGGCCTCACAAACCAACCAAGCTCGCTGTTGCAGTTGCAGGTGAAGCAGCAAAGACCGTACCAAAGGAGAAGAGTGATTATACTGCTGAAGATATAACATCAATTGCTAAGGATGCCAAGGTACGACACTTACTGCATAGTGCCATTGATAATGTAATGTCAAACAGGGTAATCAACTGCAAGACTGCTAAGGAGATATGGGATGCTCTGGAAATAAGGTGTCAGGGAACTGACACAATTAAGAAGAACAGGAAGACAATACTCACTCAAGAGTATGAACACTTTGACTCAAAGACTAATGAGTCATTGAATGATTTATATGATAGATTTGTCAAACTTTTGAATGATTTGTCATTGGTTGATAAAGAGTATGATCTTGAAAATTCAAACCTTAAGTTCCTGTTAGCTCTTCCTGAATGCTGGGATTTGAAGGCAACGACAATAAGAGACAACTACAATCTTGATGAAACAACTCTTGACAAAATCTATGGAATGCTCAAGACTCATGAGCTTGAGATGGAACAAAGAAGCAAGAGGAAAGGAGGAAAGTCAAGGACAGTTGCTCTTAAGGCTGAAGAAGAATTCCCCAAAGCAGCTTCCTCAAGGAAAGACAAGGGTAAAGCTCTTGTCATAAAGTCTGAAACTGAGTCATCAAGTTCTGAAAGTGATGATGACTCAGATTCTAAAAGCTTGCCTGAGACTGATGTTGATGAGGAGATGATGAAGCTGTGTGCTCTTATGGTGAAAGGAATCACAAAGATTGCATACAGGAAGTTCAGGAAGGGAAAGAAGTTTTCCAGGAAAGGCATAAGTTCTGATAAGAAGAATTTCAGAAGATCTGAAGGCAGAGGAGGAAAGTCTGACAGAGGAGATTACACCAATGTTAAATGCTATAATTGTGGTGAGAAAGGCCACATATCTCCTGATTGCAAGAAGGTAAAGGGTGACAAAGGCAAGGCTCTTGTCACAAAGCAGAAAAGCTGGACATACACCTCAGACTCTAAAAGTGAGGAAAACTATGCATTGATGGCAAATGCTGATAAAGAAAGTGCTGAGAGCAGTTCTGAAGCTGCTGAAACAAAGGTACCTCAGACTACTTATGCTTTTCATACTGATGATATTAATGAGTTGAGAAGATATCTTAAAACCATGTTTGTTAGTTATAGAGATCAAACTTTAATATGTGAAAGATTAACTTCTGAAAATCTTGCATTTAAGAAAAGAAATGATTTCTTAGAAAAAGAGTTAGTCATGTTCCATCAAACTCAGAAGGATAGAGATGATGCTTTTTATGTTAGGGATGAAGTACTAAATATGAACGAATCTCTAAAAACTGAGTTAGAAAAGGAAAGAGAGATTATCAGGACTTGGACTAACTCTGGCAAAACAACTCAAAATTTGCTAAGTAGTGGAAACTGGAAAGAGGGCTTAGGTTATGGAGAAGATAAGAATGATAAAGGAACTGAAGAAATTAAGCCTGTTGATAAGTAAAAGCCAAAGTTAAAACCTGTTAAGTTTGTAACTGTAAAGTCTAAAAATAAGAAATCAGAAGTTACAAAGGAATTAACTTCTGACAAACTAAAACAGGAAAAGACAGCTGAAGTGAACATAGGCTTAATGACAAAGAAGCAGCTTAAGCATAAGCTGAAAGATGTTAAGAATGCAAACAAGGTAAAATCACCTAGGAAAAATAGGAATGGAAAGGAAGGTGTGAATAAAAGCAATAATTATAAACCTGTTCCTGATGCTCCTAGGAAAACATGTCATAACTGTGGAAGTTCTAACCATCTGGCTTCTTTTTGCAGGAAGAATAAGAATATTAACTCTTTACCTTCAAAATCAGGAGTTAAGAGTCAGTCTGTTAGATACAAACCATAAAATCCTTGTTTTCATTGTGGTAGTTTATGGCATTCCATTTATACTTGTAAGGAATATCATAGTTTGTACTATGATTATTATCAAATAAAACCTTCTTTGAAGAAAGTTTCCATTGTTCCTTCTAGTGTAAATTCTGATTCAAAGTCCGATAGTGTAAGTTCTGATAAGAAAAATGTTAACATAAACTCTGATGCTAAATCCGCTGCAAATGTTAACAAACTTAATAAGGCCAAAGGATCCAAGCAAGTCTGGGTCCTTAAAACTAATAATTAGTGGTCTTTGTGATTGCAGGGCAACAGGAAAAATATTCTAGTTCTGGACAGTGGATGTTCAGGACATATGACCGGAAATAAGGCCCTGCTATCAGACTTTGTGGAGAAAGCTGGCCCAAGTGTTTCTTATGGAGATGGCAATATTGGAAAAACATTGGGATATGGCAATATCAATCTTGGAAATGTCATAATTAAGGAAGTAGCTCTGGTCTCAGGACTTAAACACAACCTACTGAGTATAAGTCAAATCTGTGACAGATGTTATCATGTTGATTTCTTTGAAGAACACTGTGAAATTGTTAGTAAATCTAAAGGTAAAGTTGTTCTGAAAGGATACAGGCGTGGTAACATTTATGAAGCTAAGCTTTCAACAAGTACTGATGGTTCTGCAATCTGTCTGATGAGTAGAGCATCAATTGAAGAAAGCTGGAATTGGCATAAGAAACTCTCTCATTTAAATTTCAACAATATAAATGAACTGGTCAAGAAAAATCTTGTGAGAGGACTGCCAAAGTCAGTATTTGCTCCTGACGGTCTTTGTGATTCCTGTCAGAAGGCCAAACAAAGAAAATCTTCATTCAAGAGCAAGACTGAATCATCAATTCTTGAGCCTTATCATCTACTACATGTTGATCTATTTGGTCCAGTAAATGTCATGTCTATTGCAAAGAAGAAGTATGCGTTGGTCATAGTGGATGAGTTCACCAGATACACACGGGTGTATTTCTTGCACACAAAAAGTGAAACTGCATCTATCTTGATTGATCATGTCAAACATCTGGATAAAATGGTCAAAGATTCTGTGAAAATTTTAAGGAGTGATAATGGTACTGAGTTCAAGAATTTGATAATGGAAGAGTTCTGTAAAAACCATGGAATAAAGCAGGAATTTTCTGTTCCTGGAACTCCACAGCAAAATGGAGTTGTTGAAAGGAAGAATAGATTTCTCATTGAAGCTGCACGTACAATGCTTGAAGAAGCAAAGCTTCCAACCTATTTCTGGGCTGAAGCTGTGTAGACTGCTTGTTTTACTCAAAATGCAACACTCATTAACAAGCATGGAAAAACACCATATGAGATGGTGAAGAAAAAGAAGCCAAATCTGAAATACTTTCATTTATTTGGATGCAAGTGTTTTGTTCTCAAGACTCATCCTGAACCGCTATCAAAGTTTGATCTAAAAGCTGATGAAGGAATCTTTGTTGGATATCCACTTTCCACAAAAGCCTTCAGAGTCTATAATTTGAGGACAAAAGTGGTCATGGAATCTATCAATGTCTCTTTTGATGACAAGAAGATTACTGGTCTTGAAGATTTCATTGACCATGATCAGCTGAGATTTGAAAATGAAGACTCAAATTCTAATACTGAATATCCTGACAGTCTAAGTTCTGATACTGTGAACTCTGATGGAATAAACTCTGATGTTATTGAAACTGTGGTGGCTACGCCAAGGGAAGATGCACCTATGCAGGGGGAGCATACTCAAGATCCTACCACAGCTCAAGAAACATCAGAACATACATCTGGCTCTTCAAGTTCTGATTCGTCAAGTTCTGATAAGCCAAGTTCTGATAGTGCTGAAAATCTAAATACTGAAGACTCCAACTCATAGAGCATAGTTTCAGGGGGAGCATCAGAAAATGAAAATGAAGATAGCATGGATCATGGGGGAGCATCCAGTTCTAGAGAAAACTTTCCATCTGCAAGGAAGTGGACAAAATCACATACACCTGATTTGATAATTGGAAATCCTGATGCAGGTGTCGGAACTAGAACAGGTACTTCAAATGAATGTCTCTACAATTCTTTTCTCTCTCAGACTGAGCCAAAGAAAGTTGAAGAAGCTCTTCAAGATGCTGATTGGGTGCAAGCAATGCAGGAAGAGTTAAATGAATTTGAAAGAAACAAAGTCTGGACCCTAGTGCCAAGACCAAAGAATAGATCTGTTATTGGTACAAAGTGGGTATTCAGAAACAAAACTGACAGTGATGGCATAATTACAAGGAATAAGGCAAGGCTGGTTGCAAAAGGATATTCTCAACATGAGGGAATTGATTCTGATGAAACATTTGCACCAGTTGCTAGGTTAGAAGCCATAAGGATATTTTTGGCTTATGCTGCTCACAAAAAGTTTACGGTCTTTCAAATGGATGTGAAAAGTGCTTTTCTCAATGGAGAATTGGAGGGGGAGGTATATGTTGAACAACCTCCAGGCTTTGTAGATACCAAACATCCAGATTATGTCTACAGGCTTGATAAAGCACTTTATGGACTTAAGCAAGCTCCTAGAGTATGGTATGAGACTTTAGCTCAGTTTCTTCTGGAAAGTGGATTCAACAGAGGAACAATAGACAAAACACTGTTCTACCTCAACCATGGAAAGGACTTACTTCTGGTCCAGATTTATGTTGATGATATCATTTTTGGGTCTACAAATGATAAACTTTGCAAGAAGTTTGCCAAACTAATGCAGTCAAGATATCAGATGAGTATGATGGGGGAACTTAGCTATTTTCTGGGCCTTCAAGTCAAGCAGAATGAAGAAGGCACTTTTATTTGTCAAACCAAGTACACCAGAAACTTGCTGAAGAAATTTGGAATGCAAGATTGTTCAAGTGCATCCACTCACTGCAACAAAACTGGATAAGGATACCGGTAAATCAGTAGATATTACTGACTACAGAGGTATAATTGGCTCTCTACTCTATCTAACTGCTAGTAGACCTGATATCATGTATGCTACCTGTCTTTGTGCAAGATTTCAAGCAGATCCAAGAGAACCTCACTTAACAGCTGTGAAAAGAATCTTTAAGTATCTTAAAGGAACAGCTGATCTGGGATTATGGTATCCTAGAGAATCAGATTTTAAACTTATAGGTTACTCAGATGCAGATTTTGCAGGTTGCAAAATTGACAGGAAAAGCACAAGTGGAAGCTGCCAATTTCTTGGAGGCAGATTGGTTTCTTGGTTCAGCAAGAAACAAAAGTCAATTTCCACATCAACTGCAGAAGCAGAGTATATTGCTGCAGGAAGCTGTTGTGCACAGATTCTTTGAATGAAGAATCAGTTACTGGATTATGGGTTAATATATTTCAAAATCCCTATTTACTGTGATAATCAAAGTGCTATTGCTATGACAGGTAATCCAGTTCAACACTCTATGAAAAAGCACATCAGCATCAGGTACCACTTCATAAGGGAACATGTGGATGAAGGTACAGTGGAATTGCACTTTGTTCCAACAGATCAACAACTGGCAGATATCTTCACAAAACCACTATGTGAAGCCACTTTTACAAGATTGGTAAATGAACTTGGAATGGTTTCAGGTTCTTTTTCTAAATCTGTCTAGTTTTGTTCTGATGCATCAGACTTTATGATCAGTATTTACAGAATGTAATCTCTTTGTTTATTCTGTGATTAATTGAAATACGCGTTTAAGTATTGATTGTTGTCTGATATATGTTTCTGAACTCTGATAAGTGATATGTCTGCTTCAAGTAACTATTCAATCCTATGAGGATAACTATGCTAGATACTGACCTAGTAGTCTTTAATAAACAAATGATTCCATGTAAGAAGTAATTATTTCAGTGGAAATCTTATGACACTATCAAATTCTGATAATTGAGCTTAGTTGAGTTTACTTTGTTTATCTTATTACTAAGTCACAAATTAGAATAATGCTACTCATCTGTTAAATTCTGATACTAGTAAAACTGCTGAATGTACTAAGTCCTGATAAACTCACTTATCAAAAGAAAAAGCAAAAAGATCAAAGAATAAAATCAGGTACTCCTTTGAAATCTAGAGTAAAAATGTGGAAGGGACGACCCAAGTGCATTGCTGGTATTAAGTAAATATGCATTAGAAAAGCAAAATATTTTCTTGGTGACCTTTCACACTCTATGATTACTGGAGAAATACTCTGATAATAGCATAAATTCTGATAAGCAGTCGTGACTCACTTACACTGAGAAGCCACTGTAAAATAGAATTTCAAAAGATGCATAAAATTAGCACAAAACAGTTGAGGTGGACTCAAGCATGAAATCATTCATCAGTAGGTTTCAGGATAATGACAGCTCTTTAGCAAAATTTTAGTTATGCCTTATTTCTAAGATGTACTGAAGTGAATCAGACTTTACTCTTTGTCTGCTATTTAGCTTAATGCACACACTAATCACTCCATCTGAATGATGAAATTTACTGTGGAGGTCTATGTTATTCTAGATAAACAGTCATTGTGTCACTTTGCACAAATTCTGAGGACAAGCTCTGGTTGCATATTCTGATGATTAAGTTCTGAAGAGTATAACTCAGAACTTGTATGAGGACTTACTAAGATAGACATTCCTTTTTCGAGTTAAGAAATTATGTTCTGATGACTGTTAAGTTCTGATATAAGTCTAAGTTCTGATATTACAGTCTAATGTTTTACTTGACTTATCTGTGAATAAAATTTGATAACAGTCTCAGTTAATACTTGAATATGTTGAAGTGGAAGATTAATAGTCACTATGGTTAGGGTTAATGGTATTTGTACTTGAACATTCCACTGTTACTTGTTTCTTGTGCGTTTCAAACCATGTTTCCTCTTTCCAATGAATGTTATTCTTTTTCCAAGTCTAGGGAGACGAGGTAGAATTAATTCTACCTGTCAGCATTAAATACTTTTATGTCTCCTGGCATTCTCTTGCCTATATAAGCAGCCACTTCACATCAGCCTTCCCATCAAATTCTTTCTCACACACTTACCTTCATACTTTTTCTTTCAAAAACACAATGGTCAGATACAACATGTTTTTGAACTACCAAAACTTCAATATGGAGCTAAGCTGTGCCGACTGGCAGCAGGAATGGCATGTCACAGCCATTCCTGAGGAGATATGGGACTCTGTCCCACAGGAGGTACTGACCCACCTCCTGTTCTTCTATATGGATTACCATCGCCATCTGGAGCGATTGGAGGAGGAAAGACTGGCAGCTCTCCACCAGCAAGAGCGAATCATCAGACTCGCCATTCTGTTTGTCGAGAGTAGGAAGAAGAAGAAATGATTTAATCTTGTCTTCTTCCTGTTTTTCTTCATCATCAGCTTTATCAGCTTTGTCAGGCTTCTTAGCTAGGACTAAAGCTGTTGATGTTAGGTTTAGTAGCTTAGGGAAATCTTGTATAAGTACTGATGTAATTTCCATTTCATAAATGTATTCTCTTGATATATTAATGAAATTTGTTTTTGCTTCAAGATTTTGTCTCTAAGATATTTGGTAATGCATTGATAAATCCTGATTGATATTCTGATGACCATATAAATTCTGTTTTAATTTAAGTTCTAATTTTTTTTATCAGCACTTACTCATCTAATTTATCTTGGTCATTTTTACGTGATTTACTTTCAGAATATTAATGATGCAGTGAAAAATAATTAACTCAATGGGAACGGTTTCAATTTTGAATTAAAATTGTTTCACCTTGATTAATGGAATATCTGGGTAAGTGGAACGGTTTTTCCTTGAAAACAGGCAACTGGGTAAGTAATGATTCCTATTTTCTCGAGCCCAGTAACTATCCGTTATTACTGCATGTCTGACAGGTGTCCAACGGTAACATTTTTGTTCAGTGTATAAGTACAACAGAGAGAGGATTTCTTTAATCTTTTATTTTCTTCGTATTTTTTTTCTTTACTTACTTTTACTCTCTTTCTTCTCACGTTGGTTTTTCATACAGACATCTTATCAAACACCTAACAGGCACTTTTGAATCTCAATTTTTCACATGGCACCTAAGGATTTAATCATTGATGGAGCTAAGTTTGTTCCAAACAACTATGCTGCAATTCTTGATCATGCTGAAGCTCCATCTGAATTGCATTTTGTGCAAGATCTTCTTGCACACAGTGAGATTGGGTATGCATTAACTCAGCCTGAAGTCTTTTCGAGTCAACAAGTTCTGACATTTTGGCGGACTGGGCACTTTGATGATGGTGGTAAACATGGCACTCCCAGTATTATTTTTGAAGTGGGTGATTCATCTTATGCAGTCACTCCTGGTACAATACGCAAAGCTCTACATCTCCCAGAAAATTGTACTTTTTCAACTCCAGAGGAATCAGCACTTCAGGAGTTAATGGCTGATTTGGGATATGAAAAGAGTTTGGCAAAGCTTGGGCAGTTAAAAAGGGCTAATATCAGAAGAGAATGGAGTTTCTTCTTTGACTGCATCACCAAAGCTTTTGGGGACAATTGTTCGAATTTTGATGCTATCCCAATTCTGAGTCAGCACATAGGGTGTGCTATTATCCATCAAACTCATTTTGATTTTGCAACTGGAATAATTGGTTTTATTGGGGATAGGATGACAGAGGATAGAAATGTTGTCTATTTTGCTAGATTCTGTCAACTTATATATACTTTTTGTACTGATGAACCTCAATTAGTCAGTTCCTCAACCCCACCTTTTAGAGTTGCAAAATGATACTTTAATGATCTGGTAAATGCTGATACTAAGAAAACAGTGGTTAGACCATTACAGATTCCTCAGTCTGTAAAACAGATCCTAGTAAATGTTGATCCTGATACTTATAGATCTGTTTACTCTGATGTCGAACCAACCACAAACACCCAAAAACCATCTTCCTCAGCACCTACCACTCATACTACTCAACCTACCCTCAGAACTTATCTCAAATCTTATCTCTCTACTTCACAGACTGTTCAACCCTCATCCTCCAAGCCAAAGAGGACAAAAACTATTCCTCAAACACCTCAAAAGAGGCGGAGGACTGTACTGAGAGATGAATCTGATACTGAGGAACAGGTTCCTTCTTCAGAACCTGTTGTAGGTGAAGCTGAGAAAGTGACTTCTCAGAAGGATTCTGGAATTGGGGGATCTAGGCTTCTCAAACGGCTTAGAAGAATGACAGTTCCTGAAACTCCCAAGGAATCCAAATCAACAAAGAGATACAAGAAACAGAGGGCAAAAAGGCCAGTTTCAGATGATGAAGAGGAAGCATCTAAGGAAGGGGATCAGGAATCTCTGGTCTCACAAGACAAGGAATTTGCTCCAGTCACTTCTTCTCCATCAACTCTATCTCAGGAAGCTGTTTCTGAAAAGGCTAACACACCTTCTGTGTCTTCTGTTGATCCAGGCACAAGTGCTGATATTGATGTTCAAAACTTGGTTGTGCCTGCAGTACTTCTCTTAGAAGCTCCAACATCAAATAATCCTTCCACAACACCTGTTACTGATGCTGTTCAAACTCCAGAGTTATCAACAACACCTTCTCTGCATCAAGATGCTGATGATCAGAATTTAGGTGAGCATCAGGATATGGCTGTTGATCAGAACTTAGAACAAGATCAGCAATTAGAGGATGCTGAAGCCTCCATTGCTACTCACACTGTTGTCTTATCAGAAGATACTGATTCTTTAAGTTCTGATGCTGCAAATGATGGAGATACTGGTGATGCTGCTCCAACTGTAGATGCTGATGAAGCAGGTCCTTCAGGACATACTCCTCAACAGACTCTTCCTAAGTCTGCACTGGTTAAGAAGTTTGTTACCGGGGAAGCACCAGTACCTTGGAGTGAAACTCCTGCAGGTCAGGAGTGGACTAAGGAATGGAACTCAGTTTCATGTGTTCCAACTGAAAAGCATCTTGCTGAGCACTTGACTAAAGCTGATGAAATGTTAAATTCTGATGATTTTAAAACCCAGCTTAGAGTCACTGCATTGAGTACTAAACATCTACAAGGTCTTCATTCAACTACTCATGCAGAGTTACACAAGATTCAGGAGAACTTAATCAAACAGGAACAAGTTTGGAAAATTGATAAGAAAAAGTCCTTCCAACCTACCATTGACAGGATTGCTTATATTGAGAAGACTCAAGCTCATCAACAAGCTCAGATTGATGAAATTCTGAAAAATCAAGCTTCTCAGCAATCACAACTAACTGAAATCCAATCCTCAGTGGAATTGCTTATCTCTCTTCTACTACCTACTGATGCCAAAAAGGGGGAGAAAGTGATTAAGTCCAAATGCAAGACTGACAAGACACTGACAGGAAAGGATAATGAAAAAGATGATCAAGGAAGCTCTGGAATGGGTAGAGGTCATAGTCAAGGTAGAGGATTCACATCAAGACAAGCTAGTCACAGGACAAGTTCTGATACTGGGAAGAGAATAAGTTATGCTACTGGTAAAAGGCTAAGTTCTGATGAACTTTTAGATCTTGATGAGGAAATGTCAAGACAGTTATTTCTTCAGGAAAATCCAGGAATGGACTTGGAAAGTTTAAAGGAAGAAGAAGCCAGACTTAAATCAGAGAAAGTCACATCTAAATCTGAAGCTTCTGGTAAAAAGTCACTTCCAAAACTCAAAGGCATTGTGATCAAAGAAAGGACACATACTGAAGCAACATTGGCTAGATCACAACCACAGATAGATCCAAGATCCAAGGGTAAAGAAAAGGTTGGTGAACCTATCAAGTTTTATGTACCTCCTGAGGATGAAGAAATTACTGATGAAAAGGATGATCTTGCTCTGACTTCAAGAAAAGTTCTTAAAACAACCTCTGACATGGCTCAAGTTGTCAGAGTCAAGAAATTGTAAGTTCTGATATTCAGAAGAAGCAAGTAACCTCTGACATAGCTCAAGTTAACTTGATATCAGAAGATAGACTAAAAACAATCCTACCAGGATTCACTAAAGCAAAACAGACTCAATCTTTGAAGACTACTGCAAGTGGTTTTGAAGCAAGAGTAGTTACTGGAAAGGAAGCAAGAGATAAAACTGGATTGGGAAGTGCTGATGAAAGGAGAATACATAACACTACCAATGATCCAACTTCCTTGAGTGAACCAGGTATTGGAGCAACTCCTGAGAGATTGAATCAACTGGAATCTGTACAGATGGTTTACCATACCTACTTGAAAGAATACATCATGTTGTATTTCATGACGGATGGTAGGGTTTATCATATAAGACAAAATGCCATTCCATTGAAGTATTTTGAAGAATTGGAGCATGTACTTTTCTTACTTCAAGTGGATGACAGAATAACAGGGACTGCTGCAAACTATTTAAAAGAACAGATTCAGAGATAGAAAAGGCTTTATTCTGTTAAGTCTGACAGCACATATGTTCCAAAGTACAGAGATCACAATGGTGATATTGTTGATATGAAGCCTAATACTGCACAGATCAGAACATATCTTGGTATTAAGGGACTTGAATTCAATCTGGAGTCTGACAAAGCTTATGTCATAAGACTAGATCAGGAGTTGAGAAAAGCAAAGATCAATGATCTCAGAGCTGCAATCTTTCAAACTGGTGAAGATACTGCAGAGCTTAAAGATGCCAAAAGGAGAATGATTGATGAACTCAGATATGCTGAGAAATGTTTGTTGAAGAACTATCTCAGAACAACTCCTGACATCAGAGAGATCAGATGATGAAGCCAAGTCGAAGATCTACAACTGCTTAAGTTCTGATATTTGTACAGACTGAAGTTGTTATCAGAAGTTGAATATTGGTAAAGCTTTAAGGACTGTAAGTTGTAGTTATTTAGTCTAATTCTCATGCATTTGTACTTAATGTTTTTGACATCATCAAATATCTGTTAAACTTGTATATTATGCTAATTTACAAGTTGGGGGAGATTGTTAGATATATTTGATAATGTCATGGCTAATATAATTTATGTTTAGATTTCAGATCTTACTTAACATGACAAATCAGTACTTAATTGTTGATCAGTACTTATATTGGAAGTCAGGACTTAAGGATATCAGTACTTATATTATCAGGAGATAATTATCAGAAGTTAGATATCAGAACTTAAGTGCTGAAGGATGATTAGAGAAGGACAGTACCTGATTAAAGGAAAGAAGATCGAGATAAACATAAGAAGAGATATGCATGAAGAAGGAATTCCGTGAAGAATGGAATACTTGGATGAAAAGATATCTGATTGATATATTTTAGGAAGCAGAATTATATTCCATATCAATTAGCGATTATCTTGTAACTGTGTAGTATATAAACACAGACATAGGGTTTACACTATAAGTGTTATCATATTCGAGAAGATTATTCATTGTAACCCTAGTAGCTCTCGTGATATTTGTTCATCACTGAGAGGTAACAGTTCCATACTGTAATAGAGTTTATTGTTTCAATAAAGTTTGTTTTCTGTTACTTAAGATATTAAAGTTCAATTTGATTGTATTATACACTGTATTCACCCCCTCTACAGTGTGTGTGACCTAACATGTAACACCCCCAAATCCGAGGTCGGGGATCCGGGTTGTCACGAGTTCCATTTCCCTTAATAACACCCAATCTTAATAATTAATCAACTACTCTGTACTGTGACCCCACAATAAACACACACACCACACGTTATAGTCTCAGAGATGAACATCCAAAAATAATCACAAGTCATTTTATTCCACAATTATCTGCCAATACACCTTAAAAGGTTTTCTGAATAAATTTACATTTTCTTTGCCATTATTACAATTCATAAATATACATAATCTGATACATCAAAAGTTGAAAGCCTAGCCTATTGGTAGTTCCTACCTCAGCTACAGCGACATCAACGCCTATAGGAAACTGCGGAACGTTTCCTATCCGCTCGCGAATTGGGAGCTTGGTCCTGTTCATCTTGCCTATCTGATGTTGTGTGATGAAAGAAGAAAGCAAGGGTGAGCAGCAAGCCCACCAAAATAATATTTATA
The DNA here is from genome assembly GCF_009905375.1 of Apium graveolens. Lineage (NCBI taxonomy): Eukaryota > Viridiplantae > Streptophyta > Magnoliopsida > Apiales > Apiaceae > Apium > Apium graveolens. The sequence continues at coordinate 50,533,817 of NC_133648.1, read as the reverse complement.
ATAACTTACAATATATGAGCATTCTCATAGTACTCAAGAAAGTCTTGGTTAAGAAGAAATGAACCAAGTTGATATCTTAATGCGATGAAGTCACAAAATATTCAGTATATATATATATATATATATATACTTTTCAAAATATTGGAAGTCCTCTTCCATGCATAATACACACAGAGTTCCAGTGTATAACTGTATAAAAATACCGTTGCAAGGTGATCTCATATATCTAACCTTGTCTCAACATTTTTCTGAAAATCTTTGTCATGCATAAGATAATCATTTACTAGATATAAGTTTAAAAGATGAAGTTACAAGATACTCCAATATACTTATATATTTTCCAAATACTACTTGAACTACCATCGTTCAAGTTATAATTAGTTCAAAAGTTCATCACATAGATGAGACTACAAGATAATACTTGAATAGATTCAATCTTTGAAATATTATTGAATGAAATGAAGTTACGAGATACTTCATTAAGTCCCGATATATATATACACCTATATATATCTCTCATACATTTCTTGAAAACCTCTGTCATGTAAAGTATGAACAGAGTTGCAATATCCAATGAATTTGGAAAGAAAAGAAATTTTGGCATAAACCTGATATCTTGCTGATCAGGCAAAGATACCAATAAGTAACCTTTTCTACTAGTAGATGGATGAATCGCTCACCGGTCATCACCCTGGCCACATAAGGACCTTACACTTTGATAGACCGTACCCCGGCCTGTCGCTTATGCCGACTGAATTAGATGGGCTTACTTCCCGAACGTTGGGTAAGTAATCAATTCATTTGTTTTCTCAAAACAACAACCACATTGCGAATGTAAAATGCACCATAGAGCTGGATCCCCCAGATTTTGAGCGAGTATTTAAATCCCCTTTGAAAGAAAGATCTTAAATATAAAAAAAATGAGTTTTGGGGTCCACTCTAACTTTAAAAATTATTTTGAAGACTCGAAAACATTTTTAAGAATGTTTGGAGTACTGCTGATTTATTAAAATAAATCAGTCCCGATATATTATAACATATCTGAATATTATTATTTAAATAATATTTCGATAAAGAATAATCTTTATAAAAATAATTGAAGTAGAAGTTTTAAAACTCTTACTTGAATGAAAATTAAATAATCAAAGATATACTTATACAAAAGTACTATCTTTATTTGAATACTCGAAAATAAGTTTGATTATCGAAACATTATTCTTTAATAAAATAAAGAATATATCTCAACAAATAATCGGAGTCATAGATCCTCAAATGAATATTCAAATAATATTAAATAAATAAATTAAGCTGAGTCATAAGCCCTCGAATGAATATTCGAAATAATATTCAATAATAAAATAAAGGAGTCATAAGTCCTCGGATGAATATTCGAAATAATATTCAATAATAAAATAAAGGAGTCATAAGTCCTCGGATGAATATTCGAAATAATATTCAATAATAAAATAAAGTTATCGAATAAACCTTATTCGATTAATAGTTTTGAAAACTATAACCATATATATATAAATATATATATATATATATAAAATCTACTCGGGATCCTCGACTCCCGGTTTTAGAAAATATTTTCACCTTTGGATCCCTATACTAAGGGTATATGCAATTTACCGCTATTCTCTAGCATAGGTATTATCAACTGAACCAACAGATATATATGGCAAGAATACAAAACAGGCATGCATATGTACCATATCACATGCTACAATATATCGCAAGAATTTGCTAATATAACCGTCATGCATCTATTACAAGATAATGCATATACAAGTGTATACATCACAACAACAGTATAACGGATAGAAAACTTGCCTGAGTGACTGGGGGTTATGAATGGCTCGGGACGAGTCTGGTAACCTATAAACAACAAGTAAGTTGGAATTAAACCAAAGTCACTTGTAAATCTATACATTAACCAACTTAGACTCTAACGCTCGCTTTGCGCTTACTGATTCTCTTAAGTCACTCGAGTACCCTCGGCTCCACCATTTTTAATAAATTAACCATTACGAGTTTTAAGGCGATTCTTTCGCAAGTGTCTTACCAACTGCCTATTACACCTTACATAAATGTTTCATACTTCAATTAGTCCTTTAAGGTCTTTAACCTATGTTTCAAAGTAAGGCGAGGGGTAAGGGTTCGTTCGCGAAACGTCGTTACTTAAAACAGCCGTTTCTCCTAAACCGTTCATCGGAATCAAACGAACCACATATCAAAACGAAGCTCGTAACATGAACTATCTAAACATGGCAATGGTCAAAACCTAGCAGTGAGTTCAAGGGTTCTGATGTTAAGAACAAAAACAGTCTACGGTAAATCGGGCATTACGACGGCTATGTTTACGCGATTTCCCAAATTTAAACCATTCCAAAACAACCACCAATCAATCCCAATTCACAACCCAATCAAAACTCCATCCATCCTACATCATAACAGCCCCAACAACTCCACATTAACAATTTATACTTATTCCCCGCATGAACTAAAAGCTTTACTTAGGTTCCTTAACTAATTATCAAGATTTACAACCCCAAAAATACCACAAAACCAACTAATCTCTACAAACTCAACCAAACTTTAAACAATCAAGCATCATGCTTCACATATGCTATATCAATCATATTCATTCCTAATTACTCAAAACTAAAGCTAGGGTTTGGAGTTTATACCTTCCTTGGAGAGTGGAGAATCAAGAGAATGGCTTGGAATCGCCCTTAAAGTCCTTATCCAAGATTAAACTAAACAAAACTTCAAGAACAAAAAATTTAGTTTTTGAAAAACACTATTCACCATCTTCTTCCATGATTTATTGGAAGAGATTGTGAAGGAATTAGAAGCTTAAACTAATGGCATAGCTATATCTATGTATAAGGAACCTTAGATAATTATCTCATGATTTAACAAAGCTTGGATCTTGGTTTTGGATTTTTCTTTCCTTTGAAAATGGTAAAAGCCGAGAGCTAGGAAGAAGGAAATGAAAAGTTTGTGTTTTTTTGGTGAAAATGAAATGTTTGGCTTGGTTGGTTGATTATTGATTTGTTTTGTTTTTCGTTAATTACCTAATTAGCCTTGATTTTGTGTGGTTATAATTCAACCACACTTCCTTCCCTCCTATGTCATGCTTATGTCATCTTGTGGTGTCATCCTTCCCTCCTTGTCCTCTTCCCATTGGTTGGATGACATCATCCCCTCTAATCTCTTTGATTAACTTCCTAACTGTTTGCCTAATGACCGCTGATCTGTTATACGGTTCGCTTAACTTTCGTTTTCGTTTATCGTTTGAGGGATCATACCCGGGATCTTATTACTTGGGTTTCCTTAACCTTTCTCAATACATTATATTCCTTTTATGATCCTCTCTTATAATCCTTTAATTTAAATCCTTTTTATCCTGTTACCTTATACTCAATTATTTCCGTATCTAGTGGATTTCCGGGAAAAATCAAAGTGTTCGGAATTGGATTCTGACGATCTTTACATACACTTATATACCACATAGAGTACTAATAATATCACAGAAGACCAATAACAGAACCCCTACATAGTGTGGCATGAAAAGGTTTCTCATTCAGCAAAACACTATTCATAAGGGTTTCAAAAATTTCCAAAAAAATTGGGGTTATTACAGTCTCCCCTCCTTAAAAGGATTCCGTCCCGGAATCAGATAGAAAATGAATAGGGATACTCTCTTAGCATTGCACTTTCTAACTCTCGAGTAAATTTTCCCACATTATGGTCCCACCACCAAACTCTGCCTAGTTTGATAATCCTTTTCCTAAGCACTTGTTCCTTTTCACTCTATAACCCTTCCTGGTTGCTCTATATAGGTTACGTCGGGTTGCATGTCTATGCGCTCATATGCCCCTATTTGTCTGACATCCGAATTACACTTCCTTAACATTGATACGTGAAACACGTTTTGACTTGCTACATGTTCTGGGGTAAGGCTAGCTCATATGCTAACCTCCCAATACTTCTTAATATATCCAAGGGTCCGACACATTGTGGACTTAGCTTTCCTTTCTTTCCGAATCTCATCAATCCTTTCCGAGGGAATACCTATAACAGCACTAGGTCCCCTACTTCCTATTCCTTGTCCTTTCGTGTCAAATCAACATATGTATCATGTCCATCTTGGGCTACTACCAGCCGTCCTCTGATTAGATCTATCATATCCTTGGTCCTTTGGACCACTGCTGGTCCGAGCATTTTGCGCTCTACAACTTCATCCTAACATAAGAGAGATCGACATTGTCTTCCCTCAAGGATCTCATAAGGCGATATCTCAATACTGACATATGATCTATTGTCGTAAGAAAACTCAATCCGCGTTAAGTGATCATTCCAAATTCTTTCAAGTCTATTGCACAGATTCTCATTATAGCTTCTCGCATTATAGCTTTTGCTTCTCACTACCCATCCTTTTCCAGTTCGTAGTCGTTACTATCTTCCGTACATAATATTATACTGGTTACACTTTTGCTCGTTAGCGTTCTATAACCTTTTAATAACCACGTCAACCTTAGTATCACGAATGTGTTTCCATTCCGAATACTACCACAACTTTATTACTCCTTTTTCAGCTGTTTCTATTTTCCAAAATTTGATCAATTATATAGAAGTAAAGGAATTTGTTAAGAGATCACTATGATCATGAACACTTGTTATATCGCATAGTTAGTACAGAAGGTGGCCAGCCTTTAGTACTTGACAAGCAATTAAACAATAGCTGGTATCCTACTCAGCTTCTATCACACAGATAGATAGTCATTCGGCAATACCTCCCCTTCTGGAAGGGTTGTTCTTCTCAGTTTATATGAAATGAAAAGAAGAGAAAAGAACGAACTGAAGAGAATTGTATATACGTAAAAAAAATTATTGCCATAAAATATCTGGCTTGGAATCTACCTCTGAACTATAGAGGTTTGTCATAGGAGAACAAAACATATGTGTATATATATATATCAACATCAAGTATTATCGCATCGTATTTCGCATGCTTAAATATTTTTGCTATTCCATCCATCATTCTATGAACCCATGCTCTTCCTCGAGCTTATACTCAATCACCTTTGAAACTCCCTCGACATCGAAAATTGAATCTGGAATCTCATTCTAGACATCATCGTTACTAGAATTCTATGCTTGCACTGCAACCTTCCTCGTATAGTAACACGACTCCCTATTGATAAGAAGGAATGGATACTCAATAGGTAAATAATCGACCTAGTTTTTCTATCAAAGATAACTTATACGTCAACATGACCCGATTAGTGGTACTTAATCTCAACCTCCATTCCAATACAACTCTCACGGTTGTAATCAGCTCATTACTCGCAGAATCATTGATGCATTACTATGGTCCACTACTGACCTACTGTCGTCATTCACGTTCCATGAAATCTTAATATCTAACCATACGGAGTCCATACATGTCGTATCAAATCCTTCTAAGGAGGTAACATAATCACCATTCATGATTCATGAAGAACACTCCTGATCCTGATATACATACATGACATGAAGCAGATAAAATTGCAGAAGAGTTTCAATCAAAGCAACGATAGCAGGTTAATACCATTCTTAATCATATGCCTTCAATAGAAGACTTAACTCAAAGGTTTGTTTGGTCCTTTTTGAAATATGGTCCTGGCTTATTCTCAAGATAGGATCTTCTAAGATAGATAACCCGTTAATGGCGATTACACGAATTAAACCTTTACCCAACTACTATTACGGTTGAGTATTGCACAGTCATCAGAAGGAATGTCAATCTTCCGAACCGTAATACAACCTTCCCGGCTTCAACCATCATCACCGTATTCCTCTCGCACGAGCACCTATAATTATCCTCTTATATTTAAAGTGTCGGCCACCTCTTTGGCCTTTCCTGATAGTAAAATTTCCTTACAGTCAATGTCATTTTAACCACCTCCAAATAAATTTTCTACCTCATTTCAATCACTGCTTATGTGAAAATGCTTTTCTTTAATATCTGATGAGTAAATAAAAAAAAATATCACCATTTTTCCATAAGTTATTGCCTCAATCTTTAGAGGTTAATCACTGTCACGACTGACTCTCAATCATACTTAGAACATCTTTTATCTTAGGTCCTAATTGCCCTGAACAATTTCGACCTCTACTGGTTCGATCCATACTTTCTCGTGGTTTAACACGTGCCCCACTTGGCATCATTATAATTATGTCATATTTCCTTTATCAACATTTTTATTCTTGAGAATTTCGAATATTTCCTTTCTCCTTGTAAAACCTCTAAGGTTATCCTTCAATCGTTCCTCCTGTATTCCCTATATATAGGGCATACCAAAATACCATTTACTAATACTAGAACCATTGTCTATATACTTCTGAAAAAAATTTCTCCACTAATTCTTAAAGGTTGTTATTACCTTAATCCTTTCCAATTCATACTGTCAAAACTCATACTATCCCTATTAAGGGTGAAATGCCAGCCTTTATGCATTCCCCTAGGATTCATTTTAAGTTACCGATATTCTATCCTTAATTCCACCTTTAAAAGGTACATGCATCCTTCCATGGATAAATCAAGTCATATATCCCTGATAAGGGTGTCTTATTCAATCATTCCCACCTCGATAGTATATGCCTAGTTTCACAATAACATCTGTATTCAAAATGAGGTCAATCAATTTGGCCTCCAAAAGATAACAACGGTTATCCGCTTTTCTTGCCTAATTTGGTAACGATAACAAGGATGTTCTGGAAGATATTGGTCGTGTTCAACGTGAAAATCTTCTTAATAAATCCTCATTTTCTTTTGTTTTTTTTTCAACAGTCATCTCAACGTTGGGATGTCTTTCATACCTGGCGTCTCCCTTTCTGGGTATCAAGCCACCAGTCTTACACTTCACATTCTTGAAGGTCACTTCCTTCCTCCAATTCTCCTAATTTTCTTACTTCTTTGTCTCCCCAGTCTATCCGCGTCTCATTATTTATCCTTCGAACTATCTCAAGGTTTCCTCGAATCCTCCCAACTTACAGGGGATAAAATATATGTATCTCTTATGCCTTCAACCATCAATTTTAACTCATGGTGAATCACTCTCATCTTGACGATTACATACTTTTCCATTTCTATTACTATGATTCTTTAGGGTTTCCTCATACCCAACTCCCTTATCATTCCTCAAACTCTATTGCCTTAATATTCCTTTCCACTTCAGTTTCTTTTTATTTTCCTTTCTCTTATAATTATTTCATGAACCAACACAACATAAGCATTGATTTCAAATATCCCGTCATTCTGGATTCGTGTCCTCAGAACGAATCTTGACAACTTTTACAACTTAGATTCATAATTCATCATATTCGTCCGCCTTTGTTCTGGCTCTAAAGCTTTTACACTATCTCCATAACCTTGGGAAGTACTTTCCTGAAAACAATTGACTGAACTTTAATCAGTTTATTGTAACCTCTGGCTCCGTGCCTTCCTTGGACTTTCACCAGCGGGTGGTCTCTCTCTGAGGAGGGTAAGTGACAAAAACACTCTTTTGTGATTCATCAATCATTTAGAATCTCAAATGATTCCTGTATTTCCTTTAGCCAGGCTCTTGCCTCGACTGGGTCAGCTTGTTCCTTGGAACTCTGAGAGCTTCGCGACTTAAAGAACCTGAAAGAATTTCTCACCGCATTGTTTCCTCAGGGTGGTGGTTGGGGATAATAGTATAAGTTCTGTTTAGGCAGGTCCATGAATTGCCTAATAGGAGTACCATCCTGATTCTCCCTATCTTGTTCAACTTCTGTTTTCTCAGTATGAAATGTTCCAACTTCTCCCATAATCGGGGTTATCTTATATGTTAAAAATCCTTATTTTCCACTTCAGTATGTTATGGGTTCCTTCTATCTTGATGTCGACCTCCCTGACTATCACGTTCAGGGTTTGCTCTAAATCTTATTCCTCAAACTAGCTTTCATCTAAGATCTCATCTTTAAGTTCTTGAACATTTGGAACCCAAATTCTGTAGGAATGCCTCATTATTCCCTTATCATCTTTCTCGGTATTAATCTCTTATCTATTTGTTGGCTTTCTGCCTTCATTCATCACTTTTTCTGGCACAATATGTTCTTTTCCCATAATTCGGGCTGTATTACAATCTCAAACAGCTTTTCGGTACCGGCTCCGGTTACCTTCACTTCTATTTCCATTTTCTCAAAATCTCTTATAACTCTCCCAAAGACATTATAATCTTGAGTCTCTCCTTTTTACTAAGGGCATCAGCCACCATATTGGCTTTCCCCGAATGATAAATAATCTCCCAATCATAATTCTTGATTAGCTCTAACCGCCTCCTCTGGCGTATGTTGAGCTCTTTCTACGTGAAAATGTACTATAGCACTTATGGCTTAGGTAATTCTCGCACTTCTCTCCATACAAGTAGTGCCTCCAATCTTTAGGGCAAAACTATTGCCAAGAGCCCAAGCTCATAGGTGGGGATATCGAATTTTATATTCCCTTAATTTTCTTGACGCGTACGCGATTACCTTGTTGTGCTGTATAAGAAGCACCATAATTCCTTATGCGAAGCGTCAATACAAATCATAAAATCTCCTTTTTCCATCCGGCAATGCCAACATAGGGGCCATCACCAATCTTTGCTTCAGTTCTTGAAAGCTGTTCTCGCATTTCTCTGTCCATTCAAACTTCTTAGTCTTACGAGTAAGCCGCGTTAAAGGGGCTAATATCTTTACAAACTTGAACGAACCTCCGGTAGTGACCAGCCAATCCTACCTCTGGTAATTCCCCTAACCATGGTCATCAATTCCTCAGTGGTCCTTTATTCATTCTTGTCAGGACCCTCCACAGGATTCTTCTCAGCAACAATCCCTTCTAGGACAACATCCTCAACCGCTACGTCCTCAATATGAACATCATCCGGTCCCTCATTAGGGTGTTCCATTGGATCCACAATCTGATCTCCAATAACTAATAAAACATCATCGCGTTGTTGCTCCTCAACCTCAGGGTTCGGAGTCCCGCTACCATATATGATAACGAACTACGCTTCTATCACGATATTTATAAGGGTTCCCATAAGGGTTTTAACTGTCAGTACTACGTTAGGTAGCCCGACTATGAACTTGGCAAGAGTTCTTATTATCTTTGTGAACTTATTATCTTAATGTCACATCATCTCTGAGGTTTATAACGCTTAGCTCTGATACCACTTCTGTAACACCCCCAAATCTGGGGTCGGGGATCCGGGTTGTCACGAGTTCCATTTCCCTTAATAACACCCAATCTTAATAATTAATCAACTACTCTGTACTGTGACCCCACAATAAACACACACACCACACGTTATAGTCTCAGAGATGAACATCCAAAAATAATCACAAGTCATTTTATTCCACAATTATCTGCCAATACACCTTAAAAGGTTTTCTGAATAAATTTACATTTTCTTTGCCATTATTACAATTCATAAATATACATTATCTGATACATCAAAAGTTGAAAGCCTAGCCTATTGGTAGTTCCTACCTCAGCTACAGCGACATCAACGCCTATAGGAAACTGCGGAACGTTTCCTATCCGCTCGCGAATTGGGAGCTTGGTCCTGTTCATCTTGCCTATCTGATGTTGTGTGATGAAAGAAGAAAGCAAGGGTGAGCAGCAAGCCCACCAAAATAATATTTATAATAACTTACAATATATGAGCATTCTCATAGTACTCAAGAAAGTCTTGGTTAAGAAGAAATGAACCAAGTTGATATCTTAATGCGATGAAGTCGCAAATTATTCAGTATATATATATATATATATACTTTTCAAAATATTGGAAGTCCTCTTCCATGCATAATACACACAGAGTTCCAGTGTATAACTGTATAAAAATACCGTTGCAAGGTGATCTCATATATTTAACCTTGTCTCAACATTTTTCTGAAAATCTTTGTCATGCATAAGATAATCATTTACTAGATATAAGTTTAAAAGATGAAGTTACAAGATACTCCAATATACTTATATATTTTCCAAATACTACTTGAACTACCACCGTTCAAGTTATAATTAGTTCAAAAGTTCATCACATAGATGAGACTACAAGATAATACTTGAATAGATTCAGTCTTTGAAATATTATTGAATGAAATGAAGTTACGAGATGCTTCATTAAGTCCCGATATATATATACACCTATATATATCTCTCATATATTTCTTGAAAACCTCTGTCATGTAAAGTATGAACAGAGTTGCAATATCCAATGAATTTGGAAAGAAAAGAAATTTTGGCATAAACCTGATATCTTGCTGATCAGGCAAAGATACCAATAAGTAATCTTTTCTACTAGTAGATGGATGAATCCCCCACCGGTCATCACCCTGGCCACATAAGGACCTTGTGCTGGACCGCCACCCGGCCTCTTACACGTTGATGGACTGTCACCCAGCCACTTACACTTTGATAGACCGTACCCCGGCCTGTCGCTTATGCCGACTCAATTAGATGGGCTTACTTCCCGAACGTTGGGTAAGTAATCAATTCATTTATTTTCTCAAAACAGCAACCACGTTGCGAATGTAAAATGCACCATAGAGCTGGATCCCCCAGGTTTTGAGCGAGTATTTAAATCCCCTTTGAAAGGAAGATCTTAAATATAAAAAAAATGAGTTTTGGGGTCCACTCTAACTTTAAAAATCATTTTGAAGACTCGAAAACATTTTTAAGAATATTTGGAGTACTGCTGATTTATTAAAATAAATCAGTCCCGATATATTATAAAATATCTGAATATTATTATTTAAATAATATTTCCATAAAGAATAATCTTTATAAAAATAATTGAAGTAGAAGTTTAAAACTCTTACTTGAATGAAAATTAAATAATCAAAGAGATACTTATACAAAAGTACTATCTTTATTTGAATACTCGAAAATAAGTTTGATTATCGAAACATTATTCTTTAATAAAATAAAGAATATATCTCAGCAAATAATCGGAGTCATAGATCCTCAAATGAATATTCAAATAATATTAAATAAATAAATTAAGCTGAGTCATAAGCCCTCGAATGAATATTCGAAATAATATTCAATAATAAAATAAAGGAGTCATAAGTCCTCAGATGAATATTCGAAATAATATTCAATAATAAAATAAAGGAGTCATAAGTCCTCGGATGAATATTCGAAATAATATTCAATAATAAAATAAAGTTATCGAATAAACCTTATTCGATTAATAGTTTTGAAAACTATAACCATATATATATATATATATATATATAAAATCTACTCGGGATCCTCGACTCCCGGTTTTAGAAAATGTTTTCACCTTTGGGTCCCTATACTAAGGGTATATGTAATTTACCGCTATTCTCTAGCATAGGTATTATCAACTGAACCAACAGATATATATGGCAAGAATACGAAACAGGCATGCATATGTACCATATCACATGCTACAATATATCGCAAGAATTTGCTAATATAACCGCCATGCATCTATTACAAGATAATACATATACAAGTGTATACATCACAACAACAGTATAACCGATAGAAAACTTGCCTGAGCGACTGGGGGTTACGAATGGCTCGGGACGAGTCTGGTAACCTATAAACAACAAGTAAGTTGGAATTAAACCAAAGTCACTTGTAAATCTATACATTAACCAACTTAGACTCTAACGCTCGCTTTGCGCTTACTGATTCTCTTAAGTCACTCGAGTACCCTCGGCTCCACTATTTTTAATAAATTAACCATTACGAGTTTTAAGGCAATTCTTTCGCAAGTGTCTTACCAACTGCCTATTACACCTTACATAAATGTTTCATACTTCAATTAGTCCTTTAAGGTCTTTAACCAATGTTTCAAAGTAAGGCGAGTGGTAAGGGTTCGTTCGCGAAACGTCGTTACTTAAAACGGCCGTTTCTCCTAAACCGTTCATCAGAATCAAACGAACCACATATCAAAACGAAGCTCATAACATGAACTATCTAAACATGGCAATGGTCAAAACCTAGCAGTGAGTTCAAGGGTTCTGATGTTAAGAACAAAAACAGTCTACGGTAAATCGGGCATTACGACGGCTATGTTTACGCGATTTCCCAAATTTAAACCATTCCAAAACAACCACCAATCAATCCCAATTCACAACCCAATCAAAACTCCATCCATCCTACATCATAACAGCCCCAACAACTCCACATTAACAATTTATACTTATTCCCCACATGAACTAAAAGCTTTACTTAGGTTCCTTAACTAATTATCAAGATTTACAACCCCAAAAATACCACAAAACCAACTAATCTCTACAAACTCAACCAAACTTTAAACAATCAAGCATCATGCTTCACATATGCTATATCAATCATATTCATTCTTAATTACTCAAAACTAAAGCTAGGGTTTGGAGTTTATACCTTCCTTGGAGAGTGGAGAATCAAGAGAATGGCTTGGAATCACCCTTAAAGTCCTTATCCAAGCTTAAACTAAACAAAACTTCAAGAACAAAAATTTTAGTTCTTGAAAAACACTATTCACCATCTTCTTCCATGATTTATTGGAAGAGATTGTGAAGGAATTAGAAGCTTAAACTCATGGGATAGCTATATCTATGTATAAGGAACCTTAGATAATTACCTCATGATTTAACAAAGCTTGGATCTTGGTTTTGGATTTTTCTTTCCTTTGAAAATGGCAAAAGCCGAGAGCTAGGAAGAAGGAAATGAAAAGTTTGTGTTTTTTTGGTGAAAATGAAATGTTTGGCTTGGTTGGTTGATTATTGATTTGTGTTGTTTTTGGTTAATTACCTAATTAACCTTGATTTTGTGTGGTTATAATTCAACCACACTTCCTTCCCTCCTATGTCATGCTTATGTCATCTTGTGGTGTCATCCTTCCCTCCTTGTCCTCTTCCCATTGGTTGGATGACATCATCCCCTCTAATCTCTTTGATTAACTTCCTAATTGTTTGCCTAATGACCGTTGATCTGTTATACGGTTCGCTTAACTTTCGTTTTCGTTTATCGTTTGAGGAATCATACCCGGGATCTTATTACTTGGGTTTCCTTAACCTTTCTCAATATATTATATTCCTTTTATGATCCTCTCTTATAATCCTTTAATTTAAATCCTTTTTATCCTGTTACCTTATACTCAATTCTTTCCGTATCTAGTGGATTTCCGGGAAAAATCAAAGTGTTCGGAATTGGATTCTGACGATCTTTACATACACTTATATACCACATAGAATACTAATAATATCCCAGAAGACCAATAACAGAACTCCTACATAGTGTGGCATGAAAAGTTTTCTCATTCAGCAAAATACTATTCATAAGGGTTTCAAAAATTTCCAAAAAAATTGGGGTTATTACATAACACACATATTAAGCATGTTTGTGTATGTTAAAGAAGTAAAATTTTTTTGTTATATATATGGACTAATTTAAAAAAATTAATCATCTTTTTCTTTTTGCATTTGTACTTTAGATTATATAGTTATATAGTATAAATTAGTAATGTATGGTGTATAGTATACTTATATATTTTCAAATCATTCAACTTAGTAATATGGTATTAGTAGTAAACATTTTCTATATATAAATAATTGTGATATGTTAACTATATATTTATTGTTATTTAATTAATTCAAACGTAATAATCTTACATTTATATGGAAAAAATTAAAGTGGATACATATATACAATAAAAATATTATTAAAATTATATTATTATAAAGTAAATGTATTTTAATCCATACAGAATAAATTATTAAATTTTAACCATTTGATCAAATTGAGGTAGAAGTGCTATAAAGTTGTTAGATATATTTGTGATGTCATGTCTAATCTGTTGTGTTTAGTTTCAGAACTTAATATCAGGACTTACTGGAAATCAGAACTTACTGAAGTCAGAACTTATATCAGAACTTAAGGCCGTCCGGATTTATATCAGGACTTATGTGCGGGTACTTCAGATAAGGAATGCAACTGATTTACGGGAGAGGATCTGGACTAAAACAAAAGAAGATATGCATGAAGAGTTGGACAGCTAGAAGACTTGTAGAAGATAATATTTGATTGATATATTTTAGGAGACAGAATTATATTCCATATCAATTAGAAGATATCTTGTAACTGTGTACTATATAAACACAGCTTAGGGTTTACACTATAAGTGTTATCATTCACGAGAACATTATTCATTGTAACCTAGCAGCTCTTAGTGATATTGTTCATCATTGAGAGAGTAGTTTAACCTACTTTGTAACAGAGCTTATTATATTGAATAAACTTGATTACTGTTACATACTTGTGTTCTAAATCGATTTAATTGTATAAACACTATATTCAACCCCCTTCTATAGTGTTGTATGACCTAACAAGTGGTATCAGAGCCTCTCTGTTGATATACAAACAGTGAGATCCAGTTTACAATCATGTCTGAAGAAACACAAACTCCAACTAAGCCCACCAAAACTTAAGATACTTAAAACAATCAAACTCACAGTCGATATGAGAGTATTAGGGTTCCCATACTGAGAGCATCTGAGTATCCTATATGGAAGGTAAAGATGGCTATGTTTCTGGAAGCCACATATCCAGAATACCTTGATAGAATTAATGATGGACCATATAAGCCTACCAAGCTTTCTGTTGCAGTTGCTGATCAACCAGCAAAGATGATACCAAAGGAGAAAGGTGATTACACAACTGAAGACATCTCATCTATTGCCAAGGATGCATGGGTAAGACATCTACTTCATAGTGCAATTGATAATGTCATGTCAAACAAGGTAATTGGATGCAAGACTGCAAAGGAAATATGGGATGCTTTGGATGAATCATTAACTGATTTATATGACAGGTTTGCCAAACTCTTGAATGATTAGTCACTAGTGGACAAGGAATATGATCTTGAAGATTCAAATCTAAAATTCCTTTTAGCTCTTCCTGAAAATTGGGATTTGAAGTCTACTACCATAAGAGACAACTATGACCTTGCTGAAACTACTCTTAATGAAATTTATGGTATGCTCAAAACTCATGAACTTGAGATGGATCAAAGGAGCAAAAGGCATAGAAGAAAGTCAAAGACAGTTGCTCTTAAAGCTGAGGAGGAATCTCCTAAAGTGGTTGTCTCAAAGAGGGGCAAATGAAAGGCTCTCATCATACAGTCTGATTCAGAGTCATCATATTCTGATGACGATGATTCGGAATCTGAAAATTTATCTAAAGTGGATGTTGATACAGAGATGATACAACTGTGTGCTCTTATGGTGAAGGGTATCACAAAGATAGCCTACGAGAAATTCAGAAAGGGCAAGAAGTTTTCCAGGAAAGGTGGAAGTTCTGAAAAGAAATGGTTCAGAAAGTCTGAAGGCAAAGGAGGAACGTCTGACAGAGGAGACAACTCAAATGTCAAATGCTACAATTGTGGTGAAAGAGGCCACATCTCTCGTGACTGCAAGAAAGGAAAAGGTGATAAAAGCCAGGAACTTATCATAAAGAAGAAAAATTGGGCAGACACTTCAGATTCTGAAGAAGAGGTAAATTATGCTTTGATGGCAAATTCTGATAGCAGTTCTGAAACTGTTGAATTGAAGGTACCTCATTCAACTCTTGCTTTTCATACTGATGATATTTCTGAGCTAAGATTATATCTTAAAACCATATTCATTAGTTTTAGAGATCAGACTTTAACAAATGAAATATTAATATTTGAAAGTCTTGCTCTTAGAAACAGAAATGACTACTTAGAAAAAGAGTTAGTTATATTTCATCAAACTCAGAAAGAAAGAGATGAGGCTTTGTATGTTAGAGATGAAGTGCTAAAACTGAATAAATCTCTTAAATCTGAACTGGAAAAGGAAAAGGAGATAATAAAAACTTGGACTAACTCTGGAAGAACAACTCAGAAAATCTTAGAAAATGGAAATTAGAAAGAAGGACTAGGTTATCTAGATGATAAAGAAGAAACGGAAATTGTGTCATCTAAATCTTTACCAAGAAAGCTGAAAAGCCAAAGGTAAATCCTGTTAAATTTGTTGTAAAAACTGATGTGTCAAAATCTGAAAATATGAATGATTCTAAAATAGAAGTCAAAGAAAAGTCAACTTCTAATAAATTAAAATAGGATAAACCAACTGTGGTAAATGTTGGCTTAAAGATAAAGAAGCAGCTTAAGCATAAGCTGAAAGAGATTAAAAATATGAACAAGGTAAAGGAAGCTAGGAAAAATAGGAATGGAAAGGAAGGTGTGAATAAAAGAAATAATTATATGCCTGTTCCTAATGCTCCTAGAAATAAATGCTATAATTGTGGAAACTCTAACCATCTTGCTTCTTTTTACAGGAAAAATAAAGATATAAACTCTTTACCTCCTAGATCAGGAGTTAAGAGTCAGTCTACTAGGTTTAAACCACAAAATCCTTGTTTTCATTGTGGTAGTTTATGGCATTCTATTTATACTTATAAGGAATATCATAGTTTGTACTATTATAATTATCAAATAAAACCTTCTTTAAAGAAAGTTAGTGTAATTCCTTCTAGTATAAATTCTGATGCAAAGTCTGATATAAAGTCTGATAAAAAGCATGTTAGCATAAACTCTGAAACTAAATCCGCTGCAAATGCTAACAAACTTAAAAAGGCCAAAGGATCCAAGCAAGTCTGGGTCCTTAAAATTAACCAATAGTGGTCTTTGTGATTGCAGGGCAACAGGAAAAACATCCTGGTTCTGGACAGTGGATGTTCAGGACATATGACTGGAAATAAAGCCCTGCTATCAGACTTTGTGGAGAAAGCTGGCCCAGGAGTTTCTTATGGAGATGGCAACATGGGAAAGACTTTGGGTATGGCAATATCAATCTTGGGAATGTCATAATTGAAATAGTAGCTCTTGTCTCAGGACTTAAACACAATCTGCTAAGTGTGGGTCAAATATGTGACAGAGGTTATCATGTGGATTTCTTTGAAGAACACTGTAAAGTTGTAGGTAATTCTACAGGCAAAGTGGTTCTGAAAGGTTACAGACATGGTAACATATATGAAGCCATACTTTCAACAAGTTCTGATGGTTCTGCAATCTGTCTGTTAAGCAGAGCATCAATTGAAGAAAGCTAGAATTGGCACAAGAGACTCTCTCATTTAAATTTCAACAACATAAATGATCTAGTAAAGAAAGATCTTGTGAGAGGACTGCTAAAATCAGTATTTGCTCCTGATGGTCTCTGTGATTCATGTCAAAAGGCAAAACAAAGAAAATCTTCATTCAAGAGCAAAACTGAATCCTCAATTCTTGAGCCTTATCACCTACTGCATGTTGATCTATTTGGTCCAGTCAATGTCATGTCCATTCCAAAGAAGAAATATGCTATGGTTATAATGGATGAGTTCACAAGATACACTAGGGTGTATTTCTTGCACAAGAAGAATGAAGCTGCATCTACGCTAACTGATCATGTCAGACAGCTGGATAAGTTGGTCAAAGATTTTGTTAAAACAATAAGAAGTGATAATCGCACTGAGTTCAAGAATTCAATCATGGAAGAGTTCTGCAAAGAGCATGGAATAAAGCATGAATTTTCTGCACCTGGAACTCCACAGCAGAATGGAGTTGTAGAAAGAAAGAACAGGACTCTTATTGAAGCTGCACGAACAATGCTTGATGAAGCAAAGCTACCAACCTATTTTTGGGCTGAAGTTGTGCAGACTGCTTGTTTTACACAGAATGCTACACTCATAAACAAGCATGGAAAAATACCATATGAGAGAGTGAAGAAAAAGAAGCCAAATCTGAAATACTTTCATGTATTTGGATGCAAGTGTTTTGTTCTTAAAACTCATCCTGAACAGCTGTCAAAATTTGATCTAAAAGATGATGAAGGAATTTTTGTTGGATATCCACTTTCCACAAAAGCCTTCAGAGTCTACAATTTAAGAACAAGGGTTGTCATGGAATCTATCAATGTATCTTTTAATGATAAAAAGATAACTGGACTTAAAGATTTCAATGATCATGATCAGCTGAGATTTGAAAATGAAGATATAAATTCTGATATTGTAAATTATGATGACCTAAGTCCTGATTCTATAAGTTCTGACGGGTTAAATTCTAACGTCATTGAAACTGTGGTAACTGCTCCAAAGGAAAATGCACCTGTTCAGGGGGAGCAAGCTAATGATCCTACCACATCTCAAGACTCTCAAGAAGCATCAGAACCTGTCACTGGCTCTTCAAGTTTTGATGAGCCAAATTCTGATAATTCTGAAAACTTTGATTCTTCAATTCCTGAAGGATCCAACTCAAATTCTGAAATTTCAGATAGCATAACTTCAGGGGGAGCATCAGAAAATGATGATGGAGACAGCATGGATCATGGGGGAGGATCAAGTTCTAGAGATCAACTTCCATCTACAAGGAAGTGGACTAAATCATATACACTTGACTTAATAATTGAAGATCCTGAAATATGTGTCAGAACTAGAACTACAACAACATATGAATGTCTCTATCATTCCTTTCTATCTTAGACTAAACCAAAGAAAGTGGAAGAAGCTCTTCAAGATGCTGATTGGGTGCAAGCAATGCAGGAAGAGTTAAATGAATTTGAAAGAAATAAAGTCTGGACCCTAGTGCCAAGACCAAAGGACAGTTCCATTATTGGTACAAAATGGGTGTTCAGAAACAAAATTGACAATGATGACATAATTACAAGAAACAAAGCAAGGCTGGTTGCTAAAGGTTACTCTCAACATGAGGGTATTGACTATGATGAAACATTTGCTCCAGTTGCTAGATTGGAAGCCATAAGAATCTTTTTGGCTTATGTTGCTCACAAGAAGTTTAAAGTCTATCAAATGGATGTGAAAAGTGCTTTTCTCAATGGATAATTAGAAGAAGAGGTATATATTGAACAACCTCCAAGCTTTGTAGATCCAAAATTTCCAAATCATGTCTACAGGCTTGACAAAGCACTTTATGGCCTTAAGCAAGCTCCTAGAGCATGGTATGAGGCTCTAACTCAATTCCTTCTGGAAAGTGGATTTACCAGAGGCACAATTGATAAAACATTGTTCTACCTCAACCAGGGAAAGGACTTACTTTTGGTACAAATATATGTTGATGATATCATCTTTGGCTCTACAAATACAAAACTTTGTGAAAGATTTTCTAAGTTAATGCAGTCAAGATATCAAATGAGTATGATGGGAGAGTTGAGATATTTTCTGGGACTTTAAGTCAAGCAAACTAAAGAAGGTACTTTCATAAATTAATCCATGTACACCAGGAATTTACTCAAGAAATTTAGAATGCAAGACAGTTCTACTGCATCAACTCCCATGGCCACTGCCACCAAGTTAGATAAAGATACTGGAGCATCAGTAGATATTACTAACTACAGAGGTATGATTGGCTCTTTACTCTATTTAACTGCAAGTAGACCTGATATCATGTATGCTACCTGTCTTTGTGCAAGATTTCAGGTTGATCCAAGAGAACCTCATCTAATAGCTGTGAAAAGAATTTTCAAGTACCTCAATGGTACAGCTGATCTAGGATTGTGGTATCCTATGGAATCAAATTTTAAGCTAATAGGTTACTCAGATGCAGATTTTGCATGATGCAAAATAGACAGGAAAAGCACTAGTGGAAGCTGCCAATTTCTTGGAGGCGGATTGGTTTCTTGGTTTAACAAGAAACAGAAATCAATTTCCACATCAACTGCAGAAGCAGAATATATTATTGCAGGAAGCTGTTGCGCACAGATTCTTTGGATGAAGAATCAGTTACTAGACTATGGGTTAGAATTTTCTAAAATACCCATTTACTGTGATAATCAAAGTGCTATTGCTATGACAGGTAATCCAGTTCAACACTCAATGATAAAGCACATCAGCATAAGGTACCATTTCATAAGGGAACATGTGATGGAAGGTATAGTGGAATTACATTTTGTTCCAATATATCAACAACTAGCAGATATCTTCACAAAACCACTATGTGAAGCTACTTTTACAAGACTAGTAAATGAACTTGGAATGGTTTCAGGTTCTTTCTCAAAATCTGTTTAGTTTTTGTTCTCATGCACAAAACTTATGATCAGTGTTTACAGATTGTCTTATCTCCATGTAATTTGTGCTTAAATTGTATCATATTAAATACTGACTGTTATCTGATGTGATTCTATATACTCTGGTAGTGTTTTGAATGTTCCATGACTATTCAATCCAATGAGGATTACTTTGCTAGATGCTGACTTAATAGTCTTTAACAAACTATGTATCCCATGTTTAAATTAGCTGTTTATGTGGAAATCAATAACACAAGCAAACTCTGATTTTGATCTTAGTCAAATTTACTTCTTGTATCATATTACTAAGTCACAAACTAGATTATTGTTTCTTATCTGTCAAATTCTGATGTCAGTAAATCTTAAGGATGGACTACATGCTTGATAAGCCTCACTTATCTGAAGAAAACAAAAGAAAAAAAAATTGAAGTCAGGTACTCCTTTGAGATCTAGAGTAAATATGTAAAAGGGAAGACCCAAGTATATTGCTGGTATTAAGTTATATGCATTAGAAAAGCAAATAAATTTTTCTTGGTGACTTTTCACATTCTCTGATTACTGGAGAAATATTATGATAATAGCATAAATTCTGATAGGATTTGTGACTCATTTACACTGAGAAGCCACTGTAAAAATAATTTCAAAAGATGCATAAAATGAGCACAAACAGTTGAGGTGGACTCTTGCATAAATTTATTCTATAGTAGACTTCAAAATTAAAGACAGATTTTAAGCATTTTTCTTAGTTATGCCTTATTTCTAAGATATCTGCAGTTTAGCAGACTTTAATCTTTATCTGATCATTAGCAAATGCCCACACTCTCACTCTATATAAATTATGAAAATTATTGTGGTGATTAAGGTGTTTTTGATAAACAGTTAAGTATTATTTGCATAAATTCTGAGGACAAGTTCTGATGAAAGAACTGATGATTAAACTCTGAAGAAACCAATTAGTATTTGTGTGAAGAATCACAGAAATAGTCATTCACTTTTTGAGTACAGAAGCCATGTTCTGATGACCGTTAAATTCTGATAATAGTCAAGTTCTGATGCAAATCCTGATGGAAACTCTGATGCTTATGTGGCATTATTTAATTACTTGACTTATTTTTAGTATTTAATGTAACGGTTATATTTTGTCAGAAAATAATTAAGTGAGATAAAAATAATGATAATAATTTGGTTAATGGGTTGTGTGTTTGTTTTGGTAACAGCATGTGAGCAATAATTACTGCACGTTTACCATGCCCACTCATTACTGTTTTGACTGTTTCCATGATGCCAGGTGTAAAAAGTATGTTCTGCTTCACAAAAATAGTCATTGTCACGTGGAGTGTATAAATAAGAGAGTTAAAAAAATTTACAATCTTTTACCTACTATTCTTATTTTCTAATCTCTCTTATTCTCTCTCACTCTCTAATATTCTCTGAAGCTATTTTTTACAGGCATTTTATCAAACATCTTTCGTACACACAACTTTTCACTTAATTTCTTACAGAAATGGCACCCAAGGACAATATCTTTAATGGAACCAAGTTCGTCCCCAATAACTACATGGCTATTCTCAGCAAGGATCCATCAGATCTTCATTTTATTCAAGATTTTCTGGCTAACAGTGAGATTGGGTATGCTTTGACCCAACCACAATTACTCTCAGGAACACAGATACTGGAGTTTTGGAGGACTGGGGTATATGATGATGGTGGTGAAGCTGGGTCCCCAAGCATTATCTTCACAACAGGGGAATATGAGCATCTATCTAGTTAACTTGTCAACTGTTTGACAAGCTCTACACTTGCCATAAAATTGTACTTTTAATGCTCAGATTGAGGAGCCACTTCTACAATGTATGATGGCCAATATTGGCTATGAGAAAGGTTTGTCCAGGCTGGGACAACTGAAGATGCCATACATTAGAAGGGAGTGGGGTTTTTTCTTTGACTGCATCACCAGAGCTTTTGCCAACAAATGCTCCAACTTTGATGTCATTCCCATTCTGAGTCAGCAAATAGGGTATGCACTTCTAAATCAAACTCACTTTGATTATGCTACTGCTATTTTGGGTTTTATTGGGGATAGGATGAATGAGGACCCAAATACTGTTTACTTTGCTAGATTTTGTCAACTCATTTACAGTTTTTGTTGTCCTGATAAGCCCCAGAACTTTATTGAGACAATTCAACCTTTTAAAATTGCTAAAAGGGCCTTCACATACTTGTTATCTACTGATAATAAGAAAGAGATACTAAGACCCCTTCAAATTCCTACATCAGTAAAACAGTTCTTAGTAAACTCTGACCCCAACACATACACACCCAAATTTTTTGAAGTTGCACCCTCTCAACCTCCATCAGCACCTACAACCAATACTCAACCAGCTCAATCTTCTCAACCACAAGCACAGCCTACCATCAGAACCTATTTCCAACCAGCACAATCCAATCAACCAACCTCTAGTACTTCTCAAAAAGTGCCAGTTGTAAATTCTTCTACAACATCTAAACCCAAACCTTCAAGAGCAAAATATGTTCCTAAATCTCCAACAAAGAGAAGAAGGATGATTCTGAGGGATGAATCAGATGAAGATGAGCAAGTCCAGGTTCATGCATCAGAACCTGTGACAATAGAAGCTGAAAAGGAAATTTTTCAGAAAGAGGTAACTCCTTAGAAACAGACTAAAGCTGAGGATTCTGGAATTTTAAAAAGGAAAAGAACTTCAAGTTCTGATGCTGCTCAAGAAACTCCTCCATCATCCAGAAGATCAAAGAAGATGAGAGCAGGTAGGCATATGGCACAACCTCAATCTGAGGATGCTAAAGAAGCTGAGGAAGGGGATCAGGAATCTCTGATCTCATCAGAACCAATAGTAATTGAAGCTTTGCCACCTCCACCTTAAGCTGAAGAAACTGTTCAAGATACAGTGATCACACCTCATATCTCTCCAATCATAGAAACAACTACAGTTGAAGATTCAGGATTAAGTCCTGAAATTGACATTCATAGGCTGAACATTCCATCTGTCTTGTTTCTGGAAGCACCACAAGGATAAGTGACAATTCCACCTGTTTCTCCATTAAATGCTGAAATACCAGCTACTCCAATTCTGGATGTGGAAATAGATGAAGTTGTACCAGAATCTTCTACAGCCACACACACTTTTGCGTTGTCAGAAGATGATGAGCTTCTAGCAAGTTCTGGAGAGTCAGCTCCAGTAAACACTCCAGCTCAAATTCTTGGAAAGGAGGCACTTTTTAAAAAGTTTGTTGAAGAAGATGCTCATGTTCCATGGGAGGAAACTCACAGAGGAGTTGAATGGACCAAGAAGTGGAATGAATCTGAATTCATTCCCAGATCAAAAGTTCTGATAGATCATATTGCAAAAGCTGATGAGTTGTTGACAAATTCTGACTTCAAAGTTCAACTTAAAGTCACAGCTCTCAGTACTAAATCTCTTCAGGGTCAACACCCCATTACTCATGAAAAGGTTGATAAACATTTGGAAAAAGCTGAAAAGCTGGATATGGAGATCAAGCTAGACAAAAAGAGGTTTATCAGACCTATTCAAGAGAAAGTTGAAGCTATTGAGAAAGTTCAAGAAGAGCAGTAGACCCAATGGGCTGAGGTCCTACAAAATCAAGCTGCTCAACAGACTCAACTGAATGAAATCCAATCTTCAGCGGAACTTCTTCTCTCTCTACTCCTATCAAATGATGCCAAAAAGGGGGAGAAGGTAGTTAAGTCCAAATGCTCAACTATTCAAGTACTGAAGAAGAAGGACGATAAAGGAGATGACCAGGGAAACCCTAGCAAGGGAAAAGGTCAAGGTCAAGGGCAAAGGAGTAAAGTTTCTTCAAAGAAACTAAATTCTGATTCTAGCAAATCTTCTATACAGAAGAATACAAGTTCTGAAGCTGTGAATGCTCAAACTCTGATAGCAAGTTCTGATAATCAAAATCTGATATCAAGTTCTGATGTTCTGATTCAAGCTGAAATTCAAGTCTCTCAGAAGTTTTTACAAACTCTGAAGCTTAAGGGAAGGGAGACTACTGTCTACTATAAGGATCTCAACATTCAGACACTTGATGAAAAGATTGCATGAAGAGTTGGACAGCTAGAATACTTGTAGAAGATAATATCTGATTGATATATTTTAGGAGACATAATTATATTCCATATCAATTAGAAGATATCTTGTAACTGTGTACTATATAAACACAGCTTAGGGTTTACACTATAAGTGTTATCATTCACGAGAATATTATTCATTGTAACCTAGCAGCTCTTAGTGATATTGTTCATCACTGAGAGAGTAGTTTAACCTACTTTGTAATAGAGCTTATTATATTGAATAAACTTGATTATTGTTACATAATTGTGTTCTAAATCGATTTGATTGTATAAACACTATATCCAACCCCCTTCTATAGTGTTGTGTGACCTAACAAAAGTGTACCGACAATTATAATTATTTTTAGTTTTTATTTGGAGTAATATATTTAAAATTATTTTGAACTCAACCTCGGAATGTCACTCAATTTTAAAAAAAAAACTCAAAATTTGACCGTTTTTCGCAAATGGTGTCAGAGTCTTATCGAGCTAAAATGCATTTTTTTACTCTCGAATTTAGTACGTTTGTTTATTGATTTGATGTTACATTATCTCAATAAAATTGGGTGTTTATAACATTTTACATTCACATGAATTAGTGTGTAAGAGACCTTTATATTTCAAGTCAATAAATATTGTAGATCAAAGTTGTTAGATTATTTGTGCTGTTGTCAAGAACTTGACCCGGTTACTTAAAAAAACTCGGTAGGTAAAAGTATGGGTGTATTACTCGACCAACTTTTTCTCAATATTCCATTCCGTTAGAATAATATGTATTATCATCAAATTTTAAAATATGTGTGTGTGATATTTTTAATAATGATAAATTATAAAATAGTGGAGTTAAAAATTATATTATATTTCATTCAAAATTTGAAAAGAAATTAAATTTTTATAATTATAACAAAATACTTACAATTAATTTAATTTGAAAAAGAGATTGATATTTAACAATTTTAGATAATACCTTTTTAAAAAAAATAGGTAAACTATAATTGTTTCATATAACTGACATTATTTTTTTATTCAAAACTTTTTGAATGAAATACTGAACCCCACACAATTATTTGGTTTGATACGAAAAAAATTCATGTTTTAAAAATTTAAATCATACTATTTGTCATGAAAAATTACCAACTTATACTTAAATCAGATATCGAGAAAGATTAGGTAACATAATATGTGTAAAATTACTTTAATACTTAGAATTACAATATATGAATAAAACTTGTAATTTCACTCAATTATATGACTTGATTTATTTTTTAAAATAATTTAATCTATAATGATTAAATTATTCACATATTAAAACTTTTTGTCCAATTTTCGAGAAAATTTCAACATGGCCTTTGGCGAAATGATACATTTTTTAAATAAAAAACCTCTTTCTTCTAATATAATAGGTTAGTACAACTAGCATAATAACCGGTGTCAGGCACATACGATTTTCTAGATTTTTTTGTGCATTATGTAATTAAAGTTTTTTTTATTGGTAATTATTGTGCAATATCTTAGGTATATCAAATATAATCAGTTAATTATCAATGCGTTGATTTGTATGTAATATGTTAGAAATAATTACAAAAATGACTCTATTCTGAAACTTTTTGAAAAAGATAACGGCTCTAAGAGCATCTGCAAGGGGATGCACCTATTAGCAATAAAACCTAAGTGGCAGCTAAAATTTCAAAAATATAGATAATATATAAAAAAAGACAAGTCCAATGCACACACCTGTTAGGTATATTTTTAGATGCCAATAAACAAGTACGCTAAATTTGTTGATTGAGCACCATCATCTATATTCAGTTCACTTCATTTCCATGTTATTTCCCTCTCAAAAAACTATATCCCTTTATTTACCTCCAAAATGAAAAATTCTCCCGTTTTAACCTAGAGCTTTAGATGTATATACTTGTTAATCACACATAGAGATGCACAAAAGGCCCACCGGGCCGGGCTTTGATCGGGCCTTAAAAAGCCCGGGCTTTGACCGGGCCGGGTTTTTCGGGCTTTGACTTTGACCGGGCCGGGCAGGGCTTTCCAAAAATGTCAGAGCCCGTTTGGGCCCTCGAGGCGGGCCTAATCAGGCTTTTTTTCAGGCCGGATCGGATCGGGCCGGGCTTTTTTTTAGGTTTAAATCAGATCAAGTATTATTAGAGATTCCGAAAAATATATGTGTTAGCAATTAGATCATCGTAAAAATGTATTAGTTTACATGAAATACTTTATGAAAACATTACTTGGTTGAAAACATTTAAGTTCGGCAAAAAATAAACATGTTTATAGAATAATATGTTTTATCATTGTTATGATAACAATGATATCCAAATATATATAATATACTTATTATATCTTCTTTCATTATTTATGCAACGAAGTTTATAAATAATATTAATAATCACAGATATGTAAATATATATATGTTTAAAGTATTATTTACATTTATAGTAAATGTGAATTTCTAAATATATAAGAAAATATATTAGAATAATCAGATTATAACCTGGTTTTTTCGGGCTTTTAATTGAGTCGGGCCGGGCCGAAGCCCGGGATTTTAACCGGGCCGGGCCGAGCTTTGCCTAAAAATATAGGGCCCGTCGAGGCCCGAAGCCCGGGCCGGGACCAGGCCGGGCTTGACCGGGTTTTGACCGGATCGGGCCGGACCAGATTTTCGGGTCCGAGCTTTTTCTGCATCTCTAATCACACATATATATTATTTTAATTTTATGTAATGTGAAAAGTGGAATTATTTTATAAAAAAATGTAAATATTTTTATTGTTAACCAAATTTCATTAAATACTTATATAATAATTTTAATATATATATTATAATTTTAAAATTATTAATAAGCTAATATAATAATAAAAGTTAGTTAAATATTTTATAATATATGAACATAATATTTTTAACTAATTCTTCTGATGTTTATATTATAAGAATAATATCCTTAAATATGTTTAATTAATTTAATATTTTACTTTCACTTGTATCAACTAAAAAAATTATTAGTTGGTTATTAATAATTTATTCACAACTATATATGTTAAAAAATCATTTAATATAATTGTTGAAATTTAAAAATAACAATAAAACTCTTTTTAAATATAACTAATCATTTTAGCTAATGATAACTCCGGTGAGCGGGCGGCTCCGTCGTCGGCGTTCCTGGACCTTCTGTGCGTGAGAGAGGTGTAGCTGCGGGTTGGGCGCCTGCAAAACAACACCGGAAGGGGGGTTTGGCTCCCACGGCGCCTCCGGTGTAAGAGTAAGAACAAGCTTTTGAGAAGATGAAGGTATATATGTTCGTGTGATTTAGAGGCTGCTGTGTATATGTGTATATGTGATGGCTGCTGTGTGTTTTGAGTGTATGAGAGTGTGTGAGTGCAAGAGTGAAAATATTTCCCAACCCCTAAACCCTTCAGTCTAGGGGGTATATATAGCCCCAAGGTAGGGTTTAGGGGTAGTTACCTCTAAATCTGGGTCGTTGGATGCTGGGACCAGAGGATGCCTGGCTTGGGTGGATTGCTTACACGTGTCCAGGGGAGGACCACCTCCAGAGTACCCTAACGGCATCTGACACGCGCCGTGCTTGTCTGGTGTGCTGGTTGTTGATAGCTGTCATAGTCACGTGCCCACGTACCTTTGCTTGGCGGGTTGTGGGATGTGTATGTGCTTGCTGGGACTTCCCTCGTTGTGGTTTCGGCCCTGATCCGGATCCGGGTATGCAGGCGGATCCGGATCCGGGAAGTAGGATAGGCCCGGGCCTGGGCTCCTATGCTTGATTGGCCTGGGAGAGAGGGGGGTCTTAGCAGGTTGGTTGATCCTGCCTCCCTTTAGTCCAGGTTGACACCTACCCGGGTCTATTATGCCCTATCATTTGCCCCCCACTCCCTTATGCAGATTTTCTGGATGAGGGAGTAGATTAGGATCGCATATTTGGCTTAGAGAAAAATTTCTGCCCCTGAATCTGGTGCAATGGATATCAATCCGGATTAAAGTATAGTAGTTTATTCAGAAAAATTTCTGCTACTGGTTGCCCCCCAATCCGGATCTGGTGTAATGGATACCAATCCGGGTTAAGGTAGAATAGCTGCTCCAGAAAAATTTATGCTCCTGGTTGCCCCCCAATCCGGATCTGGTGTAGTGGATACCAATCCGGATTAAGGTAGAATAGTTGGTCCAGAAAAATTTTTGCTCCTGGTTGCCCCCCAATCCGGATCTGGTGTAGTGGATACCAATCCGGATTAAGGTAGAATAGTTGGTCCAGAAAAATTTTTGCTCCTGGTTGCCCCCCAATCCGGATCTGGTGTGATGGATACCAATCCGGATTAAGGTAGAATAGCTGCTCCGGAAAAATTTCTGGTCCTGGTTGCCCCCCAATCCGGATTGAGGTAGAGTGGTTGCTTTAGAAAAAGTACCCGGATTGGGCCTGGGTGATTTTTGCTTCCAAATCTGTATCTGGATGAAAATGATCCGGATCAGGGCTCTTGATCCGGGTAGTGCGTAGTGGAATTTGAAAAGTCGAGGAGTTGTAACGTCCTTCAGTTTATTCCCTCCCACGAATTTGAATTTTTGGGTAGTTATTTCCTGAAAACTCGGCCCATAATCATTATGGGTTTTAAATGTATTTTAATATGTATATAAAGGGTTTTTTTTTTGTAACTGTTTTTTCTTCCAATCCTGCTCTTCCACGTGGCAGGGGGTTTTCTCTCTCCGTCTTTCTATAAAAGGATACACCTCCCCCTTCTTTTCTTTTTTATTCTCCCAAAAGAAGCCGAAAAGTCCTTTGTTTTTTCTCCTTTTCTCTCTCGCTTCTTTGCAAAACGCGGTGCTTGCGGTTGATTGCTGCCGTTGTGTCTCTGGCCTCTGCATCGATCTCCCATTAATTTGTAAGATCTTCATTTGCTGCTTCGTTTTATTCTTCAGTTTTTATCTTCGATTTTGTTCTTGCTTTTTGTTCTTCGATTTTGCATACGTCGACTTGATAGTAGATACCCCTCTTTTTTGCTTGTTTTTGTAATGGTTGTGTTTGATTTTGTTTGATTTTGATGTTTAAACATGTTTAGATCTGTGCTTTTTTGTTTGTTTTTGGCTGTTTTGTTGCAAAGGAAATCGTGTTTTCGGGTTCAATTTTTCTGGGTTCTTGAGCCTGTTGTTGCCGTTGTTGGCTTAAATGTATGTGTGTATAGGCGAAAACCTTAGGTTTTGCCTTTGATTTTTAAAAGTAACTGTTTGTGGGTTAGGGTTTTGATTTTGATCCGGGTCGAGTGTATAGGATCCGGATCTGGGGGAGGTTTCTGTGTAGAATTATATGACGGGTTTTTAAGGTGTTTTTGGTTTCTTTTGATCCGGGTATATGGGTTTTGTTTTAGGTTTTTTGTTGCTATGGGTCCGGATCTGGGTATTTGCCACCAAGATCCGGGTCTATGGGGGTTTTGCTTTTGTGGTTTGTAGTTAACATGATCCGGATCGTTGATGTTTTTCCGGGTTGGACTTGTATTGGTGGTCCGGGTCATTAGGTTATGATTAAATTAACATAACGTACCTGATCCGGACCACTTAGTAAGACAAATAAAATATGTAGGGCACAGATTAACTGACCTTCAATTTAATAGGTATATGGTCCGGACCAAGGAGCGAGCTAGGAAAGTATATAATTGCTATCCAAACTTTTCTGAGGAAGAGAGTGATCCGGATTCGTCTGGTAGAGAACAGATCCAGGGCGAGATGGTTAGAAAGGGGTCTGGGTCCGTGGGAACAATTACGAGCTTCCGGTTCAAGAGGCTTCCAGAAAACTCTGTTATTTTTACACCAGAGGGCCGCTGGTCTGATATTAAGTATCATTTCATGAGAAAGCCACCCGGGTTCGAGGATAGCATTTATTATACCCGGGTCAGATATGAGAGGCACGAGGATGGGCACCCGGGTATTTATGACCAAGGTGCTCTGGAAGCAGCTTTTGCTTCCTTTGGGATCAACCGGGATCATTACCAGCTGGAGGATTTTCATGCTGAGGCTGACCCGGGTGATATGGACAAGGTGATCCGGGCTGCTTTTCAATTGACCAGTGATATTGCTTGGAGGTGGCCCGAACCGTATGAGAGGATCTTCCATCGTCCTGCGGATGGTTTTGTTCCGGTTTGGCTGGAGCATCTAAGGTCCGGGTGGAGCCCCAGGTGGCACATTTTTCTGAAGCACCTTTGTAAGTATGTCTACAGGATTTCTCCTATGCAGATAACTCTGAATGGGATCAAGTCTATGACCTGGTTCATAGCTTGCTGTAACAAGTCCGGGCTCCTTCCTACCTTCAAGTTATTCCACAAGATTTTCTACCTTTCTAGGTCAAGCCAGAAACCTTTCTACGAGCTGAGGTTCCGGGCAGCAGAGTGCGGATTCGGTCCGGGTAGGTCCAAACCAGTTATGCATCAGACCTCTTTGAAGCATTGGAATGGGGAGATACTGATGTTGAAGGGTTACGATTTGGAGTATCTTCCTTATTTCACGACTGGGGAGGTTAAGACGAAGTTCAACCCAGAGATCTTAGAGGGGGAGGCTGTAGACCAAGTTAGAAAATTTTGTGGTAGTCTCGGGTTCCAGCCAACCCAGGATACGTTTATGAACCATAAACTCATGTTCCAACTTGGCTGTAAGTTCTTTTTTAACATGTTTTTTTTTTGATCCGGGTCTCCATCCAAGCTTGGAGAACCGGATTACCTTTCTTTTGCTTGTAACTTGTAATCTTTGGTCCGGATCAACATACCTTTTGTTTTTCACTTGTAGCTGATTTGCATAAAACGTCTTGACATGGTCCGGGCTTACTGCATTATTCTATTTCCGGATTTGGTAGTCTTTGCATTTTTATCGATCCTGTGCTGATAGTTTCTCTTTTCAATTTTTCAGGTTTGCCGCATTACAACCCTGCATCCCGGGCCATAATGTCTTCTTCAGCTTATGCAGCAGCTTTTAACTCGTTGGGATTGGCGTACAAGACAACAAAGGGGGCCCCTGGTACCGGATCCGGATCTGCGGATGCTGAGGGTGGTGTCGAATCTTCTGCCCCCCGGAATGTGTCTGATCCGGTCAATGTGTCCTTGGCCAAGGACCCGGACGTTCAAGAAATCTCTGAAGAGGAACCTCCTTCGAAGAAGAGGAAGTCCGCCCCGGGAAAGCCTCCCCCCGGAAAAACTGTTGTTGCTGACCGGGTCATATGCGATTCGGAGGGGAAGGGACCAGATGGGGCTCCTATCCGGGTAGGGACAAAGAGCCTTATTGATCTAGCCGGGTTCATGTCCAGTATCCCCTCAGAAGAAGATTGGGAGGAGGTCGAGGGCTACAACATGGCTGCTGCCTTGAAGAGGGTCACTGGTCAATGGGGGCAGGTAATTTCTGGATTTTTATGCTCTTAGTTCCGGATTATGCCCCGAATTTACTTTGTGCTTTGCTCATAGTATATATTTTTTTCTTTTCTCAGCTTGGGAGTGCAATATCCATTTGCTCCGACGTTGCTTTCACTGAGCTCAAGGAGGCCAACAACCGGACCAAAGCAGAGAAGATGCTTTCTGATTCCCTGAGGGGTGAGCTGGAGGAGGCCCGGGAGGGGTTTCGTGTAGTGGAGTCCGGGTTGAACGAGAAGCTGAAGGACTCTGAGACCCGGGCTGAGGGGATGGCCCAGGAAGTCGAGAGGCTGAAGGCCGAGCTTGCTCCCAAAGAGAATCTGAACAAGGAGGCCATCATTGCTGAGTTCAAGGCCAGCGATGTCTATGACTTCGAAGTTGCTCAGGCCGGGGTTCCCGAGGTACGCAGATCCCTGGTTGTTGCAGAGCGCCATATCAAGACTGACCCTTTTGCTTCGTGGGATAGCTTCATTCAAGAGTTCCTTGCTGCAAAGGCTGCTGTTGAGCAGGGTCAAGGGGAACCGGAACCCTATGATGGTCCGAGCCCCATTTTCCTCTAGATCCGGATCAGCCTTGCAAGGCTTTTCGGGCCCAGCCCATGTTATTTCATTTCTAGGATTCCTTTGTTTCATACTTTGATTTGAACCGTGTAATATTTGGATTTATTCTGGATTGATGTCAATCCGGATTAGCCTTTGAATTTCCTTTGAAAATATTTGTTTTTCTTCCATATTTTGTTATCTTTTTGTGCAATCCGGATCCTTGTCATGGCCCTTAATCCGGACTTGTTTCATATCGGGTTTGGTCCGGGTATGGGACAGTGTCCGGATTGATGTCTACTTTTTTTTCTTTGTTTACTTGAAAATTTGCAACCGGGATTTGAATGCTAATCCGGGTTGCTTTTTGCTTTTAAATTCGCTATCAATCCGGGTATATGACCCACCCCGGTTGATGTTTGCTTTTCTGCTTTATGTACTTGGAAAATTTAAGTACATAATGGTTTTTTGCAACCTGGATTTAAATGCTAATCCGGGTTGTTTTTTGTTTTTAAATTTGCTTTCAATCCGGGTATGTCTAACCCGGATTGGTGATTGCTCCATCTACTTAGAATTTTTCTAAGCAAATAGTGGTTGCTTTCGTTTTTTGCTTCTGACCCGGGTGTGAGAAGGTACCCGGGTTGTTTTTTCCTTCCATAACTGGTAATTTAAAATAACTTTCTGAGAAGGGAAAATTCTTTTCATTGATTTGCAAATTTTTTCATACAAAATATCGGATCATAGATTGGTTGCTTGCCATAGGCTACAAGTTCTGGTTGCTTTTGGTTGCTTTTCTACTGGTAGAATTTTCTGAGCCTGAGTCCATGCCATGTATTTGGTACTTCAGAGTCATCCATGTT
The DNA here is from genome assembly GCF_009905375.1 of Apium graveolens. Lineage (NCBI taxonomy): Eukaryota > Viridiplantae > Streptophyta > Magnoliopsida > Apiales > Apiaceae > Apium > Apium graveolens. Next base: position 50,500,815 of record NC_133648.1, on the reverse strand, counting down.
CATGAGCTTGTATGTTCCTGGCCTTAGAACTTCCTTGACTTTGTATGGGCCTTCCCACTTTGGCATTAGTTTTCCAGTGTTTGTGGGGTCTGAAGCTTCCGTGTCTCGAAGGACCAGGTCTCCAACTTGAAAGTTTTTGACCCGGGACTTCTTGCTGAAGTGCTCTCTTATTTTCTGCTTATATTTTTCCATTCTTGCCACTGCCTGGTCTCGGACTTCGTCGATTAGCTCAATATTCGTTCTGAGCCCCTCCTCATTTGCTATCTCATCAAAGTTGATTGCTCGATGGGAGGGGGATCCTACTTCAATTGGTAGCATTGCTTCAGTTCCATAAGCCAGCTTGAAGGGGGTTTCTCCTGTGCTTGTTCTGGGGCTTGTTCTGTATGCCCAAAGTACATTAGGCAATTCTTCTGGCCATTTGGTTTTGCTTTCCCTGAGTCTCTTCTCTATCCCCCTGAGAAGTATTCGATTAGTTACCTCAACTTGACCATTTCCTTGAGGGTAGGCTACAGAAGACTTCTTGTGTCGGATGCCCCTTTCTTGAAGGTAGGATTCAAATTCTGAACCGATGAACTGTGGACCATTATCTGAGACAAGTACTCTCGGGATCCCGAACCTCATCAATATGTTGTCCATGAACTTGATGCAGTCTTGTTAGTTTATTGTTCTTATTGCCTTTGCCTCTACCCATTTTGTCATATAGTCAATTGAGACTAGTAAGTACCTGAGGTCTCCTCTGGCTCTGGGAAAGGGTCCCATGATATCAATTCCCCATACAGCAAATGGGATTGGTGACAAGACTGAGGAGGGTAGGACTGGGCTCATCCGTGTCACATTGCTGAAGAGTTGGCATTCCTTGCATTTTTTCACAAAGTCTATCGAATGCTGGTGGATGGTAGGCCAGTAGTACCCCTGCCTTATGATTTTGTGAGCTAGTGCTTTTGCGGACATGTGGTCCCCGCATATTCCTTCGTGAACTTCCATAAGGCAGTATTGTGCCTCTCCTGGGCCTATGCACTTGAGAATTGGGGAGGAAAAGGTCCGGCGATAGAGTATTCCCTCTTTCATGAAGAATTTCGAAGCTTTTGCCTTTAACCTTTGAGCCTTCCCTTTATCCTCCGGGAGCTCTCCCTTCTCCAAGTAGTTAATGAATGGAGTCATCCAATTTGGGCTGTTTTCTATTTCCATGACTTCCTCAGATTCTGTGCTTGGCTTCTGCAATTCTTCGAAGTAGACGGAGCAATCCAGGTCTGATGAATTTTGAACAAGTTTAGATAATGAATCAGCTTCTGAATTCTCCTCTCTGCTGATTTGGATGACTTGGACTTTTGGTATGGAGGCCAGGTAGCTTTGGACCAGAGCCTGGTAATTGGCTAGAACTGGATCCTTGGCTATGTACTCGCCATTTGTTTGCTTTACGACGATCTGGGAGTCGCTGTAGATTTTGAGATTCTGGATCCTGAGTGTTCTTGCTAACTTCAATCCTGCAATCAAGGCCTCGTACTCTGCCTGGTTGTTTGTTGCTGAGAATGCAAAGGAGATTGCTGTTTGGATTTTGAACCCTTCTGGGCTCTTTAGGATGAGCCCGGCTCCCGATCTTTCATTTGTTGATGAACCATCAACTTTGAGAGTCCAGGCTTCTGTTTCTTGATCTGTTTTTCTCTCAGTGTCAATGCACATGGGCACGGGGTCTTCTTCTGGGAAATTACATTCTATGATGAAATCAGCTAGAGCCTGGGCTTTGATTGCTGTTCTAGGGATGAAAGTGAGGTCGAACTGACTTAGCTCAACTGCCCAGTTTACCAACCTCCCTGAGACATCTGGCTTGTGTATTATTTTCCTTAATGGTTGATTTGTTACAACTCGTATTTCCCTTCCCTGGAAGTAGTGTCTGAGTTTCCTGGATGCTGTGATTAAGGCAAAAGAAAACTTTTCTAGACTCGGGTACCGGGTCTCTGCATCTTTTAGCACTTGGCTCACATAATAAACTGGTTGCTGTTTCCCATTCTCTTCCCTGATCAAGGCTGCTCCAACTGCCAGGGCCCCTGCTGACAGGTAAAGGGATAGGGGTTCCCCGGGTTGAGCTTTCGTTAAAACAGGGGGTTGGGAAAGGTACTTTTTGATTTCTTCAAATGCGCTTTGGCATTCCTGGCTCCAATTGACTTCTCTCTTGTTGGTTGCTCCTTTTAACAGGTCAAAGAAGGGTAGGCATCTCTCAGCTAGCTTGGAGATGAATCTTCTTAGTGCAGCTAGTGATCCTGCTAGCTTCTGCATATCTTTTTGTGTTCTAGGAGCCTTCATCTCTTGGATTGCCTTTATTTTTTCTGGGTTGGCTTCAATTCCTCGGTTGCTTATCATGAATCCAAGGAATTTTCCTGCCCCTACTCCAAATGTGCATTTTTCTGGATTGAGCCTGAGTGAGTATTTTCTCAAGTTGTCGAAGCATTCTCTCAGATCTCCTATGTGCCCGGGGACGCTTGTGGATTTTGCAATCATATCATCCACATAGGATTCCAGGTTCCTTCCAATCTGGTCCTTGAAGATTTTATTCATTGCCCTTTGATATGTTGTTCCCGCATTAGTCAATCCGAACGGCAGCATTACATAGGCATAGACCGCCCTGTGGGTGATGAAGGCTGTCTTTAGAATGTCTCTGGGATTCATTTTTATCTGATTGTACCCCGAGTAGGCGTCCATGAAACTTAGCATCACGTGCCCAGAGGTTGCATCGATCAATTGATCAATATTTGGCAGAGGGTAGGGGTCTTTGGGGCATGCACTGTTCAAATCTGTGTAATCGATACACATTCTCCATTTTCCGTTTGCTTTTTTCACCATCACTACATTTGCCAGCCATTCCGGGTACTTGACTTCGCGTATTTTTCCGGCTTTCAGTAGTTTCTCAATTTCTTCATCGATTGCTTTCTACCTTTCCGGGGCAAAATTTCTTCTCTTTTGCTTGACTGGCTTCCTCTCTGGGTTGACGTCCAAGCTATGCATTGCTATGGATTCATCCAACCCGGGCATTTCTTTCGGGGTCCAAGCGAATATGTCAGAGTACCCTTGGAGTAGCGAAACCAGGTCTTCTCTAAAATTAGCCTCGAGCCCGGATCCTATATTTATCTTTTTGGAAGGATCGCTTGTATTGATCAGAATTGTTTCTGTTTCAACAGCAGCCTCTATCTTGGATTGATCCGTATTTGATACCATCTTTTGGATCCGAGCCTCTGTGTTGCTTTTCATATAAATCTGAGCCTGGGCTGTCATCTCTTTATTGTTTCTTTTTCCAATTATTTTTGGGTTGGTTGCTTGCACAGTAGGGTTGGTTTGGCCAAGGCCTAGGCTCAATTCAATGCCTCCTGTGACTTGGTTGCTTTTTTGCTCTTCTGAGCTTGGTTTGGTTGCTTTCGGGTTTGAGAGGGAATCTATTACCTGAACTTCTTTCCTCGTGTCGTCCCTTGAGTGGGGGCGATGTTTCTTAATACTTTGTTGTTTCCGGAGTACCACGGCCTTTCTCTTGTTGTCTTGGTGGGTTTCAGCCATTACCAGAGCCTGGCTGTAACATCTTTCAGCTACTTCATAGTCTCCCTTGATTTCTCCTACCCCGGTCGGAGTTGGGAATTTGATTTTCAAATGTGATATGGAGGTGATTGCTTGGATCCTGGTCAAGGCCGAGCGTCCGATTATGCCGTTGTAGGATGAAGGAGTATTGATCACGTAGAACTTTATCACATGGGTAACTTGGTTTGAGCCCGATCCGAATACGACTGGCAAGTATAAAGTTCCCTGGATCGGGACCAAGTTGTTCCCGAACCCATACAGAGGGTCCTCTTGGCATTCATTGGAGCGTACGCTCCCAAGCTTCATCCTGTCCACGGTATGCTTGAAGAGTATGTTTACTGAGGATCCATTATCGATTAGCATCCTTCTCACTTCGTTATCAAAGATGTCGAGTGTTACCACCAAGGCTTCGTTGTGATTTGGGTTGACCCCTTCATAATCTTTGTTGCTGAATGAGATCATCATCTCCGGGTAGGATTGGATTGAGAATACCTCATCTCCTGAGCCCGGGCTCCTCGGGGGAGAATGTGAGCCTCCCAGGACCATATTTACCACATTTTTACCTTTTCTTTGTCTTTCCTCTCTCTGATTTTTCTCCCTTGAGATGTATTGATTCAAGTTGCCTTTCTTGACTTGATCTTCGATAAAGTATTTTAAAGAGAGACAATTTTCAGTCTTGTGCCCATGGGTTTCATGATAGTCACACTGCCTGTTGTAAGGCCTGCTCTCTGGGGGAGTCTGTATTGGCTTTGGAGGATAGTAGAATGGTTTTCCCTTGATCTCCTTCAGTATCTCTTCCCGGGTTCTGTTTAGTTGCGTCCATGCTGGCTCTTGCCTGGGCTCCCTTTGCTGCCTAGGGGGACCGGGATCACTTTTGGATTCTGTTTTAGGACCCAATCTTTGGAAAATTGGGGTGTTTTGTACCACATTTGTTTGCTGGGTTTGGTTGCTTTGTTTGAACTTTTTCTCCTGATGGTAACCCCCTTTCGGTCGGTCATCAGAAGATTTGTTCCTGTTCCCTCCATTCCGAGTCATTCTCATCGCCTGGAGAACATCTGTTTCTTTTATGAACCGGGCTGCCATTGAATAAGCCGCGGCCAGGCTTTGGGGCTCTTTGTTTATCAACTCCACAATATACCTCTCATTGTGTTCTGGATCCAGGTTTCTTCGAAATATGCTTAGAGCCTCCCTTTCATCGAGATTCGAGACTTTGTTGATGGCTTCCTGGAACCTCCGCATATAGGCTGAGAGTGCTTCGTTATCATATTGGCGGATTGTCTCCAGGTGGCACATGTGCATTTCATGTGTTTTATTGGCTCTGAATCTTCTAAGGAAGGCTCCTCTGAATTCTTTCCAGGAGTGGATGCTTCTTGACGGGATTCTGCTGAACCATCTTTGAGCCCCCCCTTTGAGGGTCGAGGCGAAGAATCTGGATTTCGTCAAGTCATTGTAATAGTATATCTGAGCTATCTGTTCAAAGTAGTTGAGGTGCTCTTCCGGATCCCCCAGTCCGTCGAAAGAGTCAAAGTTGTAATGTTTGAGATTTTTCTGTCGAGGGATGGCTTCTAGGGAGTGACTGAAGGGCGTGAGGGTCTCCCCAACTTCCACCCCGGATTCTTTCTCCATTTTTCTCTGGAGCTCGTAAATCATGTCCTTGAGATCTTTCTGACCCTCCTCTTCGTCATCAGAAATAAGTTCGGGGGTAGGGTCCCTCCGAGTTCTTTTGCCTCTTGCTTTAGCTAGGAGCCTCTCCTCCTCCAGTTGCATTCTTTTCTGAATTTTTTGCTCCAGCTTTTCCTCTTCTTCCTTTCTTATCTTTTCTCTCATTTCTTCTAGCTTTTTCTTTCTGGTTGCCTCTGTCTCCTTTTTTCTAGGCTCCTTCTGATTCTTCTTTGCCTTGGACCCAATTCAGTCGAAGACAGATCTCCTGGATTGCTGAGAGTCCCCGGACTCTTCTTGCTCATCATCTTGCTCAAATTCCATCTGAGCCCGGGCTTGTTCATCTCTGTAGAGTCTGATTGCTTCAGCAAGTTCGTGGCTTGTTAAGTTAGCCATATGCTCCTCTGCAACTGGAACATTGGTGTACTTGTACTGATTGAGCTCTATGACATTTCTGGCATCCCTTACCGGGGTATGCTGCGTCAGTGGTTGCTCCTGGAAGATCTCTCTGTCTCCAGGTTCTTGGGCTTGAGAGGGTTCTTGATCCTGAATGTGGGTACTGGCGGAGGGCCTACCAGCTGTACTTTTTCCTGCTCTTGCCATTACCACAATTGTGCAAACAATTGACCAAGATTTGAGGCTACAAATGTGGATCTGGGGTTGCTTTTTTGAAGATTACAAAAAATTTCCAGAATAACAGCAAGCAAACTTTTCTGGGTTTTGCTAAGAATGATACTAAACAAGAATAGCAGGCTCTTTAACCCAAAAGAAAATATTCAAGCTAAAACAGTTCTGGGTTTTAAAATCACCAAGACTATCAAACCCCAGGCTTCAAGATTACAAAAATTATCAAACCCTAAACAACTAAAACTTAACAAATAAGGGCGGTCTCACACAATCGAGGCCCAAGTCAACAAGCTCATATAAACGTGGCTAAAATGAAAACTCATATTCAAGAAAGGGCTTGGTTGTTTATGTTCTTACAGGTTTGGAAGTGGACTCTCTCAAGAGTTTGCTGATGGAGATGAATCCAGGGGCACCGAGACCCAAGGATGTTCGCCCCTCCTTCTAGCGCCAAATGATAACTCCGGTGAGCGGGCGGCTCCGTCGTCGGCGTTCCTGGACCTTCTGTGCATGAGAGAGGTGTAGCTGCGGGTTGGGCGCCTGCAAAACAACACCGGAAGGGGGGTTTGGCTCCCACGGCGCCTCCGGTGTAAGAGTAAGAACAAGCTTTGGAGAAGATGAAGGTATATATGTTCGTGTGATTTAGAGGCTGCTGTGTATATGTGTATGTGTGATGGCTGCTGTGTGTTTTGAGTGTATGAGAGTGTGTGAGTGCAAGAGTGAAAATATTTCCCAACCCATAAACCCTTCAGTCTTGGGGGTATATATAGCCCCAAGGTAGGGTTTAGGGGTAGTTACCTCTAAATCTGGGCCGTTGGATGCTGGGACCAGAGGATGCTTGGCTTGGGTGGATTGCTTACACGTGTCCTGGGGAGGACCACCTCCAGAGTACCCTAACGGCATCTGACATGCGCCGTGCTTGTCTGGTGTGCTGGTTGTTGATAGCTGTCATAGTCACGTGCCCACGTACCTTTGCTTGGCGGGTTGTGGGATGTGCATGTGCTTGCTGGGACTTCCCTCGTTGTGGTTTCGGCCCTGATCCGGATCCGGGTATGCAGGCGGATCCGGATCCGGGAAGTAGGATAGGCCCGGGCCTGGGCTCCTATGCTTGATTGGCCTGGGAGAGAGGGGGGTCTTAGCAGGTTGGTTGATCCTGCCTCCCTTTAGTCCAGGTTGACACCTACCCGGGTCTATTATGCCCTATCAGCTAATGCCATTAAAGTAAAATTACTTACAGGTTCAACAAATTTTACATAATATCTATATTATTATATTTTAGCTAATGAATATAACTAATAGTCTTGGAAATGCTCTAAGAAACTTGGTCAAATATGGCCGTTTCAATACTAACATGGTGAATGCTTGTTCACTATTCAGTTATGTGTTGATCAACCAACTTGCTAGGGTAAAAAATGAGGTACACGATTTAATACAATATAACGGGGAGCAACACTGGTGTACGTGTCCAAAGTTAATTTACTGGAATACCACACCTTAACATTTGTATCCTTAACTGAAAATTAGTTTTAATTTATAATTTTAAATTTTTTAGGGTCCAGTTTTTTGTGGGTTTTACTAATATTAAATTAAATGAAAGACACAATTATTTCAACAATTTTTAACATTTTAGGGTTCACCAATCTCATTTTAATTTTAGAAATATTTAAATATAAATGAAGAAAAGATACCATTTTAGGATTTAGGGCTTAGGCGCCCCGAAATCCTAGTAATCAAATTCTAATTTAAATTTTGATCAATATTTAGTACTTTTAAATTGTTTAGAGTACAAGAATCTCTTTTTAATTTTTAGAAATATTAAAAAATTAATAAAAGGCACAAGGATTTAGGATTTTACTTCAATAAAAATTTATATATTCACCTTAATTATAATCTAATATATAATTAAAAAAATTACATATTACATCAATGACAACTGCGTATTGGGCATGACTATTTATTAAGATACTCCATCCAACTATGCATAACTTGTTTTAGAAAATAAAAAACAAATAAAAATGGAAATGGAAATGGAAATACTCCTACTCTTAATGCGTAACCTAAAATTTTAAATTAAAAAAATCAAATTACATAGATGGTGAATGAGTATTCCTCTGTACACTAATACTGAATGTGTAACCCACCGGTTAAACTAATTGTAATATCCCGTAATTTTTAGAATTAAAAATTGTTATATATTAAGATATTGAAATTGAGTAATATTAATGAGCCAAAAATATGGATCACATTTTAATATAGATAACTTGTTTGTTATGAAATAGGGTTTTGTACCGATATAAATACATCATATTCGTCTTTCCCGTCTTTTTATTAAAAATTCGTAGAGCTTTTATTTAAAAAAATCAGCAGTTTTGTAAATTTTGTACACTCTACCATAAATTGGCTTTCACAATCAAATTTCTTAAAATTATCTAAAAAAATATTGCTATTGAAAGATGATTTTGTACCTATTGCAAGGGGTTTTAAAAAATATTGTGTTGGGTAATTAATACAACACAGAGGGGGTGAATGTGTTTTGGATAATTTTAATGGCTTTTTGATCTTTTAAGAATGGTGAACAAAGTAATCTGTATTGTAGAGAAAATATGCTTTTACAGAATAATTAAAACATGCACATGAACACACTTATCTTTTAAAACTCACTTAATTTTATATTAAAATCAAGCTAGTGTTTTGCTACAAATTTCTAGGTTAATGTTAATAACTCAGCTTCTCTCTTGAGAGTTACAAGATTTTTCAGATCTATTTTGTTACACCTAAAACAAAGCATCCAGTGTTTACTTTATAGGACAGTAAACACTGGTTTTTACACAGCATGCAATAATATGTACTAAACCCTACTTTTGGATAACCAAATCTTTCTATTTATGGCTTAGTGTATCTTTGTTAATCTTGCCTGACTGTGACTGTACTTTGCCAGTTAATCTTGGCCCTTGATCTTGTACTCTTCAAGCTTCTTTTGTAGATTTTTCAAATCAGTGATTGATTTGTTTGTTGATTGATAATCTTGGATATTAAACTGATCTTCATTCTGTACTTGAGTTTTACATCGAGATCTCCAGTTAGTCATATAGAGAACTCGACATCTCGACAACTATAATGACTTATCGATATCTCTAATAACTTCATAGTTGTTTGACTTATCGAAGTCTCTGAGTTCTCTATAAGAGAATTTGGCTTGTCGAGATCTCTCATCTTCGTGTCTTCATTTTAGCTTATCGATATCTCTAAGATCTCTAGTGACATTTTGACTTATCGATATCTCTGAGATCTCTAGTGACATTTTGACTTATCGATATCTCAGAGATCTTTAGTGACATTTTGACTTATCGATATCTCAGAGATCTCTAATGATATTTTGACTTATCGATATCTCCAATCTTCATGTCTTCAATTTGGCTTGTCGATATCTTTGAGTTCTCTAGTAGCTTTTCTTGACTTCTCGATAAGTCATTCTGGAGTTCTCGAATGTCTTCTCTATAACACATAATATGTGACTTGTAGATATTTTGACTTAGAATGTTTTTCCCAAAATAGATTTATTCAACTCCAAGCCTGTTAGGTAATGAATCACACACAGAGGGGGGGTGAATGTGTTTTTCTGATTTTAGGCTTTTCTTGAAAGTTAATGGTTGAACAAAGTAAATTAAATCTTGTATAGAAAAGTGTTCATGCAGAATATAAGCTTGCAGAAAATAAAGAACACAGATCTTCAAAACTCACTTAATTTTTGTATTAAAAATTAAGATGTTTTGCTATAAAATTTCTAAACTCTTTGAGGTTAAAGAGCTCAGCTTCTTCTCGAGAGTGTTACAAGAATTTTGATCTAAATTGTTACTTCTAACTAGATGACCAGTGTTAACTTTATATCTCAGTTAACTGCTGGTTTACACAATGGATAATAAACATGCTATTAACTTTTCTAAACTGTCACTTGTCATTTCTATTTATAGAAAAGCAAATCTTCCATTTTTGGCTTAGCATATCTTTGGCATCCCGTGTTTACTTTAATCTTCCTCTGTCAGTTAATCTTTTCCATTGATCTTGCACACTCTTCAAGCTGCTTTTTGTAGACTTGTCAATCCAGCTGTTGGATTGTTTGTTGATTGTTTTTCTTGGATATTGAACTGATCTGCAATTTTGTGTACTTTGAGACTGTACTTCGAGATCTCCAGTTTGAATTAATAGAACACTTGACATCTCGATAAGTACATAGACTTATTGAGATCTCTAGCACTCCATAATGAGTTTGTCTTATCGAGGTCTTCAGCTTGTCGAGATATGTAGTCTATATATCTTCACTTTGACTTGTCGATATCTCTGAATTCTCGAATGAATGTAGACTTATCGATAACTCTGAGTTCTCTAGTGAAGGAATGACTTGTCGATATCTTCTTGAGTTCTCGAGTAGTTTTCTTGACGTCTCTACTCGCGGTGGATAATGCTTATCCGTCGAGTAGACATTGATTATCCATCGAGTAGAAGTTGCTCATCCGTCGAGTAGACATTGCTCATCCGTCGAGTAGATGTTGCTGATCAATCGAGTAGACACTGCTCATCCATCAAGTAGAAGTTGCTCATCCATCGAGTAGATATTGCTCATCCGTCGGTACTCTCTGGAGTTTGAATGACTTCTCGATAAACCATTCTGGAGTTCTCGAATGACTTCTCTATAACATTAAATCTGTGACTTGTAGAGATCTTGACTTAGAACATTTTTCTCCAAACAGATTTATTCAACTCCAAGCTTCTTCAAAATTCTTCTGAGGCATGATCTTCTTGATCTTCTTCCAGATAGAATCTTTAAGCTTGATATTGTTCTAGGAAAAAGACTCCAGTCTGCTCCTTTACATTTTTACAGACTTTAAGTATTACAAGTACAAAATATAAATTTAGATAACAATACAACTTACTTAGGGTTGACAAGTTGTCTTAGTCTTGTTAAAGTACATGCATGTCTTTTACAACAATCTCCCCCAATTTGTGAGAAGATTGCTTCACATAAATTCATGCATGTTAACAAGACTAACCCCAAGTTTAAAACTGATGGAAGATAAGACTAAAACATTAAGCTTGATAGAATTACAACTTGTACAACATAAGATTCACCAGGTTCCAAGATTACAAGAATCAGGTAAAGACAGTTTTTACATCTGCTTCTTCTCTAAGGTTATCCTTCAAGTGATCAAGAATTTCAAGTTCTTCTATGATGAGTGTTCCACTTAGAGCTTCCACAAGTTTTTGCCTTGCTGCCTTAGGGTACCCCTGGTCCAAATACTCTAAACTGAATCTTGAGAATCCACCAACTTTGATGTTTAGAAATATACCATCTTTAGAAATTCTGCTTATCCCTTTTGCTTTCAACTCTTCTGATATTTTTATAAACATATCTATTTCTATATCATGTTTCCTTCTTCTTTCTTCAGCTTCAGCCTTATCTCTTTTCTTTGTTTCCTCCCTTTCAATCAACCATTCAGCGAAAGATGATCTCCAAGTCCTTGTAACAGTGTCCTTGCCTTTTAACAAACTTAAGACTCTTTTAATTTCTGCAGGAGTCAAAGAGTCCACTAAGTCTTTGTTTAGAAGAGTGAATGTACCATCCTTAAAATAGACTCTAACTTCTCTCAGGGATGCAACCCAGACTTTGACAATTTCCTCGGCTGGATTTTGGAAATGATCTTCATCTGAGATGCACCAATTTAGAGGTAGAAAGTCAGATTATTTAAAGCAATTACAGATGGCCCTTTCAGTGACTTCCACTTCCTTTACAGGCTTGACTTTCTTAGGCTTTCTCCACACATATTTGAGTTTGAATTTTAGTGAAGGTTTGGATAAAGGTAGGGTTGTTATTTTCTTGAGATTTGTGAGGCTTGAGGTGATTGGAATTTTTAGGAAAGAGTTGGCAGTTTGTCTGTAAAGAAATTTTGGCTTAGGTTTTTGGGAAGATTTGAAGTTAGAGATAGTTGATGTTGTGGGTTGAGCTAAGGTTTGAGGTGGTTGTGTTTGGATTTTTAGGGTTGTTTGAGTTCCTGAATCATCATGAGGTTCTCTGCTCTTCCTTTCCCCATTTTTCCTCGTGTCTTCATCTTTCTTGTCATCCTCATTTTTCTTCTCTCCACCCATGCTTCCAAATGGCTTAGTAGACTGACTTGAATTTGAGCCAGAAGGATTTTGATCATCTTTCTTTTGCTCATCATCATCCAAATCATCTTTGTTGATTTTTGTTTTGGGCAAGTTTGCTTCTGCATTATCCAGATATCTTCTCAATATTTTTATCATCTCCTCATCTTTAACAGTTTTGTTCCTTTTTTACTTACAGCTCAGTTTCAAGAGTCATAATGAGCCTTTTGTTTGCCATGACACACTGTTTAGGAACTTGAAAATGTTTGAAATGTTTAGTAGTAGAACAAATGTATGCCACTCCCTTGTTAGGCTGTAGATAAGCTTCTGGAAAAGAAGCTACTTGTGCATTCTTCAATTTTGTAAGCAAGAGAGTATCTTCATGAATCCCAATTCTGATTTTGCTTATCAAAATGTCTAATTCAGATGCCCTCCTAGAGATAAGACAGTTAAGGGACACCTGCATACATCTGACTACCCCCAAGTCATTAATGTTGACCACTATCCTTCTTTCCTTGAAATTGTCTTTAGTTACCAATATCACTCTTATTGAGTTTATTGTAATTTCCAATGATTTCTTTTAAGTGAAGAAATTGTCATTGAGAGAAACTCTGAGTGCCTTAAGCAGTTCATCAAATTCTATGTTTAGACTGGGACCCTCAGCTGCTTTAAAAAAGTCTCTCCATTCCAATATCAACTTTTCGCCTTAAGCTCTCTTCAGCACTTTGGACTTGTTGTTGAGATGATCTTGACTGTGCCAACCTAGCCTTTATCTCCCCCTTTGTCTTGTTGACAGGCATGAGAAGGGGAGTATGGATTTCATGTCTTACTTGTCCAGGCAGAGAAGGTAGTGGTATATTGAGTTTACCCATGATGGCTCCCAAAGCTATGGAATTCTGCATTTGAAGATGTTTAAGGGAGTCCACCAGAGTTTGGATGTCTGTTTGTTGGCTCTTGACAAGAGATGTCAAAGCCTAGACTTGTGCAGTGAGAGAGGAGTTGGAGTCTTGCAATGCTGTGACTTGATCCTGTAAAGACTGAATTTGCAGATTTGTTGAGGTGGATCCAGGCTGATAAGAGCTGCTAGATGTGCCAAAGTCTTCTTCTATAGCCTCTTTGATCCCTTCCATCAGCAATGCTGAAGGCTTATATCTGCTCTGGTGAAGTTGATCCAGTTGGACCTTGGTCTCATTTGAGTGAGTAATTTTTTGCTGGACCACTGTATGGAGATTTGTGAAAAAAAGTTTGAGGTTTTTGACTTCCTTCTCAATAGAGGCAAGATCCATCATAGCCATTTTCTCTGAAAAATGCTTGAATTTCGAAGAGATCTGCTCTTGAGATGGTATGATCTTGTCCATTTTCTCATTCACCAGTTTTCTGATTCTGTCTTCATGACCAGTGAGCTTGATTTCAAGAGCCTTACCAAACAAATGAAATACTTTGAGCTGAGCTTTGTATACATCTGTAATGGCATCATAGACAGCTTCTGGACTTAAGTCTTTTGCATTACTTCCCAAGAATAGTAATATACGCTTCTCTAAATCTGGCCAAAACTTGATTCATCTCCAAGGCAAAGTCTTCAGACATCCATGCATCCACATTCCCATCTGGCTCAACATCATTGACAATTTTCTCCTTTTGCTCCTTAACTTCTTCATAATAAGCAAGCATAATGGCTTGATAATCTTGGTTTCTCATGTTTGAAGTTAGAAGATGCTGTGAAATGTTGGCCAGTCCAGAGATCTGCTCTATTAGTAGATCATCTACAGGAGTTGGTTGAGAGGCAGATTCTTGTAGCCACTGAGAGAGTATGTGAGGTTGTTGAGGTTGAGAACTTGATGATTCATCAGAAACTCCTATGGCTGATATCACAGTTTGACTCACAGATTGCTCTGTGGTTATGACAGTGTGTTGTCCTCCACTTATAGTGGGAACCTCCAATTGAATTGGAGGAGATTTGGCTGGGTTACTGTCATGTGCACCAACCTCAAACCCTTGTGTATCTTGCAACACACTGGCACTTGAATGTGCTATGCTTGCCTCCCCTATGACAGGATCATGGGCAATTGTACTCCTAGCTTCAACTGCAGAGGCAATTTCTGTTAGAGTTATGTGGGGAGTTGTTACTTCATAAGGAACCTCCAATTGAATTGGAGAGGATTTAGATAGCTCTCCCGCAAAAGTACCACCCTCAAACCTTTCATTCTGTGAGGACTATTTTACACATAAAGGTGCATTAGAGATATCCATGGGGTCTTCAGTAAAGACTGATGAACCCCCCATGTTTATGATGGTGTCATCAAGGTCTACCCCAGCATGTAGCCTCTCACCATCTAAATGAGGTGTTTGGGTGGTGAGCAAAGCTTCTTGAGCTAAGTCACTTAATTTTTGGTGCACTTGAGAAATGGAGTCAAGTGGAATTAGAATAGAAGAAATATTAGATAGAAGAGATTGTTTCTCAGTTGTGAGTGTTGGCAGCTCCCCCTGAATAGATGAGGGAGCTTCAAGAGATGTGCTCTCACAGTGAATGCATTCCTTGTTTCTCTTACCATACACTTGAATTGCTTCTTATGCAGGCTGTGCAGACTCACTTCTGGTTATTTTTACAATTGCATCCTGTTGGGAGGATGTAGAGGAAGATAGAGTGGTCAGCTCAGTTTGTTTACTTCTTTTAGATCTTTTGACCAGAGGTGGTACTCTTTCAGCTTTCTCCTCAACACTCTCATTTAACACAACTAGGTTTATCCCATTCCTCTTCTTTTTACTGACCTCGCCTTTTTGAGAAGATGAGGTAGTTGGTTTCCAATGTTCTAAAAGTTGTGAAAGAATGGTTGCAACTTGGGAAGATCCCTGTTGGTGATCCTGTGTTTGTACTTCCACAGGTTCAGGAATCATAGCTGTACTAGATTGTGCATTAGATCTCATGTCAGGCATAGGATAAGGATAAGTCCTAAATCTTTCCAACATAAATGGAGTGATTTTCAGACTTACATTGACCTTATTCTTTGTAGTAAATGAGCCAAATATTATCTTGGACACTTGCTTACAATTGCCTATCTTAGTACTATCTATAACATTCAACAGATGTATGTTAGCTACTTTATTATTTAAAGTGGACTTAATAAATCTAGGAAAGAAAATTTCCTTACCTTTAGCTGTTACAGGCATAACCATCCTGGTTGCAAGTTCTTCCAGGATCAGTAGACCAACATCCAGGTGTTTGTTGTGGGCAATTGAATACACCAGCTTTTGCACAACACTTGAGATATTGTCGTATCCTATTTTTCTGCAAGTAAAGGCCCTGACTACAGAGTTAAAGATGAATGACCACTCCTTCCTCAGATCGGTTCTATTTTAGCTTGACAGGTTGATTCTCCCACCATAATTGATGAAATCCATAAACTCAGTCAGCTCATCAGGAGTTGGTACCTCCATCAGATTTTCAGTTGGTAGCCCCAAAGCTCTATTCACATCTTGGTCATTGAATTCTACTCGTTGGCCTCCAATTTTGCATTTCACCACCAGATAGAGAGAGTTGTTATTAACATCGGTCCTTACTACAGCTGTAGTCCAGAAATCATGTAGCACATCTAGATACAATACTGGATTTGCAGTCAAAGCACCTGCAAGATATGATTCAGACAGCAGCTTCACAAACCCCTTGAAACTATCAGGAGCTTGGTTTGCATCAGTGAAAGCAAGATAGTTGGTTCATTTCTCCAGGATAGATGCCCTAGCAACATTTTGAGCCATAGTTGATTGATGAGAATGAATGGGTAGGAAAAATCTCTAAGAAAGTATGAAAAATGAGAGTGAAAACGGTTATGGATTGAAAGTTAGGTCACTTTAGATCTCGAAAGTTGTAAGTATAAGTATATACCGAGAAGTCTGGGTATTTATAGTAAAAGAAGATGACTTGTCGAGAACTCAAAAATAGACATTTGGAGTTTATCTATCGAAAAGTCATTCAGAGATATGAAGTACATGTTGAGAAGTCATTGTAAATTACTCTTAGAGAACTCAAACTTGACTTATCGAAATGTCAAATAAATACCCAGTTTGTCCAAAAATTGGACTGAACTAATTCTAACTTTTATTTGAATAAATTCAAAATTAAATTAGAATAGATTTTCCAGAAGTATTTTACCAAAATAATTTATCAATTTAAATTATCTCAGTTATGAGTTATTGATAAGTTAAGAATTGTACATGTAGAGAACTCTGTGAATGAACACTATTAGAGAACTCTACAAGGACTTATCGATAAGTCATTTTTAGACCTATAGAGAAGTCACTCGAGAAGTCAGTAAGTTGACTTATCGAGGACTCACTCGAGAAGTCCTAAAATGACTTGTCGAGAAGTCAACTTATACTTATCGAGAACTCAGTTCTCTAGATACTTTTGGTTATTGTAATCCTGCCTACTGTTAATCTTACATATCAAGAATGTAATTTAACAACTGAGCAGTTTACTTAGAATTTTGAAACATTCCAAGTTAATTAAATTTGAAGAATAAATATGCAGAGATTTATGAAATATTTATAATTCATATTTCAGTTAATTTCCAATTTAATCAAATTAATTTTGATTTACTGGGGATTAATCTGCTGTAAAACATTAGCTGAGTTCTTGCCTTAGGATGAAGAATTGAGCATTCCAATTTCACTTACAAGTCTAGTGAAAGTTGCTTCATCCAAAGGTTTAGTAAAAATGTCAACTAGTTGTTTTTCTGTTGGTACAAAAATAAGTTTAATGCTAAATCAGGATATAGGTCTTAGAAAGACAAAATTGACATTTTCCAGTGGAACTCTTTCTGTCAACTCTCCATCCAGCAGAATCTATATCTATGAAACCAACAACTTCAAAACTGATTCCCTTAGAATGTCATAATCCTAAGTTGAGCTTCTTTCCAGTATCTGAAGATCCTCTTTCTCCCCCTGAGGTTGTGCAATCAAACTCAGGTGTATGAGATGAGCTTCCATTTCCATGATTCTCTTATTGAGTAGTTTTTTCATTTCCTTAGTCTGACAAACTTTACAAACTTCAACTTGAGCAAGCTTCATCTTAGGCATGTCTCTTACCAACTCCTTTTTGACAAGGTGTTAATTTTCTTGAAAATCAAGGAAGACAGATTTTTAAGCCAGAGCTTGTTTCTTTCTCCTGATACCTTGGTGTAGAAGCAGCGAATACCATTCTTATTTGTTGAGTCAGAATCTTCAACAAACAAGTTTCCTCTCCTTGCTCCCCTAAGAGCAACTCCACTAGTTTTCTTGTCGATAACAGTGCATTCTTCTTGTGGAATAAGACTTGAGACCATTGTCTACAATATGCTAATTTTGAAAAGACTCGCTTCAAGATCAGCTACTAGTGCTACATTAATCAAAGAAAATATTTTCAAAACATTCTTGCCATATCCCATTTTGAATCCTTTGCTGTTATCTCTAAAGGTCATAAATGGGCCAGCCTTCTCCTCAAATTGTGATAGCAGGGCTTCTCCTCAAGTTGGGTAGTTTCTTCTTGGTAACTTTTTCAGGAGAAGTAGAATGAGTAATTTTAGAAGAAACAGAATTTAGTGATTGTTGTGCATGTTTTCCTTCTGATGTAGACTCATTTCTTGATTCTTTAAGATCTACTCTCAATTTATGGCAACTCTTCATTACCTTCATGTTGCAAGTAATGCAGTCAAACTTATCACGGAATGAATAGGGATCATTAGAATTAGCTTCATTGTATTTGCAAGCTCCTTCAGCTGGCTTGCTAACAACCTTTTTACAAAGGTGAGTTAGATAATTTGAAGAGCCACATTTTTCACACTTCTTTCTAGGAGCATTTGCAACATAAGCAAAATTATTGCTTTTGTTTTTCCCTATTTTTCCATTTCTATTTCTCTATTTCTTTCTTGCATCTTCAGCTTTGGTTTCTTGAACAGGAGTCTTGGGACTGTGTTTGTTCATGAGCTTCTCTTCAGTTTTTGAAGACTGGACTGATTCTTCAGTTTTCTTTTATTTATCTATATCAACAATATTTTTCTTAATTATCAATTCTTCTTCACTGAAGTTGACTACACATGCTTTGAATGTAGGTGCATTAGCCTCTTTCAAAAAGGTTTGAGCATTCTTAGTCTTCTTGGCTTTCCCTTTGTCACCTACAGTCATCTTTTTGTCACTCATGTCTTCATAGTCAAGGCCAATAGCAATGTTTGCACATGTCTTATTCTTCTCATGATACTGTTCAACCAGTTCAGATGCATTTCTGAAAGATTTCATCTTTACTTCATTCTTTTCTAGCTTCTCCCTTAACACTGCTTCAACTTCATTTACACACTTGAGCTTGTTCTTGAGATAAGCATTTTCTTGTTTTAAAATTTCAAGTTCAAGCAGCAACAATTCAGTTTCTTGCTTCTCACTCTCAAGCTTCTTATTTATCTTTGTTAATCTGTCAACTTCTTCATTAGCAGCAACCATGCTTGTGTGAATGTGAAACATTTATGTGCTCATCTTTTCAACAGTTTCCTTGTATTGATTTACGTTTAAATCAATAGTGGTAAGAATTGGTATTTGTCCTTTTGATGAGGATGATTCACCTTGCTCCAAGGCCATTAGAGCATAGTTTCCAACTTCCTCATCTTCATCATTATCTGAATCGTCCCAACTCTTTCCCTCTGCAGTGTAAGCTTTGCTTTGTTGCTTTTTCAGAAGAGCTTCATACTTTGCTACCAGTTCAAGATAAGCTTTGTATTTCTTTGCCTTCTTGAGTTTCCTGCATTCTGTAGCAAAGTGGCCTAGTTCATCACAACTGAAGCACCTTATATTAGATCTATCAACAGGTCCAGTTTTGTAACCACTCTTGCTGTCAGAATTGTACTTCCCTTTCTCTTTCCAGTTGTTGTCTTTGTTGAAGGATTGTCCTTTATTCTTGAAGTACCTTGGCTTCTTTACTCTAATGTTAGAGAATTTTCTAGCTAGATAGGCCATAGACTGATCTAGCTCATCCAGTTCTTCAAGAGTGTAAAATTCATCCTTTTCCAACTCTAATATGACTTGATCCTGTGAATCATTTGTTCTCTGCTCACTTGTTGAGGCAACTGAAGTTTGGGATCTTAGTTCATTATTGAATGAGTGGCTTTCATTAACAATTAAAGCACTTGATCCATCCACAACATATCCTTGACCAGACCTCAGCGATTGCCTTTGAATCATCTCTAGTTCATATGTTTTGAGAATCCCATATAGAACTTCCAGAATTATTCTGCTCAAGTCTCTTCCTTCCCTGATTGCTGAGATTTTCTGTTCTAAATGGTCAGGGAGAGTAAGCAAGAACTTTATATTCACTTCTTCAGCTTCATAGTATTTGTCATGAAGCTGCAAGTCATTTATCAGCTTGTTGAATCTTTCAAACACATCCATAATGTTTTCCTTAGGCTTAACCATGAAACCCTCATACTGTGAAATCAGTATCCTTCTTTTATTAAATCTAACCTCCTCAGTTTCTTCATATAGTATCTCAATCTTTTCCCATATCTGCTTGGCAGTGTCACAGTTAACAATATTGTTGTACATCACATTGTCAATTGACTCAATCAATATCATTTGCAAGCTGCTATCCAGGGAAACTTTCTCCTTTTCAGGATCAGAATACTTGGCAGAATCTTTTGGAGAATAATAAGCTGGTATGACCATGTCTCCATCTGTAGATTCCTCAACTCTTATCATAGGAATGAAGGGTCCATTCTTGAGGATCTTAATATAGAATGGATTGGCCATCCTGATAAACAACATCATTTTATTTTTCCAAAGAGTGTAGTTAGCTTTGTCAAAGGTAGGATTTTTGATGCTATTGATTTTTTGTGTATTCATTCTTCCAAGATCTTGAATCTGTTTACTTTCAGATTTGGCTATGATACCACTTGTTAGGTAATGAATCACACACAGAGGGGGGTGAATGTGTTTTTCTGATTTTAGGCTTTTCTTGAAAGTTAATGGTTGAACAAAGTAAATTAAATCTTGTATAGAAAAGTGTTCATGCAAAATATAAGCTTGCAGGAAATAAAGAACACAGATCTTCAAAACTCACTTAAATTTTGTATTAAAAATTAAGATGTTTTTCTAAAAAAATTCTAAGCTCTTTGAGGTTAAAGAGCTCAGCTTCTTCTCAAGAGTGTTACAAGAATTTTGATCTAAATTATTACTTCTAACTAGAGGACCAGTGTTAAATTAATATCTCAGTTAACTACTGGTTTACACAATGGATAATAAACTTGCTATTAACTTTTCTAAACTGTCATTTGTCACTTCTATTTATAGAAAAGCAAATCTTCCATTTCTGGATTAGCATATCTTTGGAATCCCGTGTTTACTTTAATCTTCCTCTATCAATTAATCTTTGCCATTGATCTTGCACACTCTTCAAGCTGCTTTTTGTAGACTTGTCAATCCAATTGTTGGATTGTTTGTTGATTGTTTATCTTGGATATTGAACTGATCTGTAATTCTGTACTTTGAGACTGTACTTCGAGATCTCCAGTTTGAATTAATAGAACACTTGACATCTCGATAAGTACATAGACTTATCGATATCTCTAGCACTGCATAATGAGTTTGTCTTGTAGAGGTCTTCAGCTTGTCGAGATCTCTAGTCTTCATATCTTCACTTTGACTTGTAGATATCTCTGAGTTCTCGAATGAATGTAGACTTGTCGATAACTCTGAGTTCTCTAGTGAAGGAATGGCTTGTCGAGTAGCTTTCTTGACTTCTCTACTCCCGAGGGATAATGCTTATCCATCGAGTAGACATTGCTTATCCATCAAGTAGAAGTTGCTCATCCGTCGAGTAGACATTGCTCATCCATCGAGTAGATGTTGCTGATCAATCGAGTAGACACTGCTCATCCATCGAGTAGAAGTTGCTCATCCATCGAGTAGATATTGTTCATCCGTCGGTACTCTCTGGAGTTTGAATGACTTCTCGATAAACCATTCTGGAGTTCTCGAATGACTTCTCTATAACATTAAATTTGTGACTTGTAGAGATATTGACTTAGAACATTTTTCTCTAAACAGATTTATTCAACTCCAAGCTTCTTCAAAATTCTTCTGAGGCATGATCTTCTTGATATTCTTTTAGATAGAATCCTTAGGCTTGATATTGTTCTAGGAAAAAGACTCCAGTCTACGCCTTTGTATTTTTACAGACTTTAAGTGTTACAAGTACAAAATACAAATTTAGATAACAATACAACTTACTTAGGGTTTACAAGTTGTCTTAGTCTTGTTAAACTACAGGCATGTCTTTTACAACAAAGCTACTTTACACTTTCTCTGAGGCATGATCTTCATGATCTTCTTCCGGAGTTTATTTTTAGGATTGAAACTGTTTACAGAAAAATACTCCAGTCTAATCTAATTACATTTTTACAGACTTAAGTGTTACAATACAAAATTCAAACTTAGATTCTCATACAACTTACTTAGGATTGCCAATTTGACATAGTCTTTGTTATTGTACAGGCATGTCTTCCACAACAATCTCCCCCAGTTTGTGAGAAGATTGATTATCACAAATTCATGTTTGTTAACAAGACTAACCCCCAGCTACAATGAACAATTAAACTTTACAAAAAAATGACAAAAATACAATACTTATCATTGAGAGGTTATAGGATTTTTAAAAGGAAATTCATTACATAAAGTCCTTATAGCCTGGCTCTTTTCTAATGAGATCCTTAAAAGTTATCAAAACTTCCGATTCTTCTAAGATCTCAGTTCCCCTTAAGGCTTCCACAAGCTTGAGCCACTCATCTAATGAATAACCATTTAGATATTCTGCTCTAATTTTGGAGAATTTTCCAACTTTTATATTCAGAAAATGTCCATCCTTGGAGAGTCTGCTCATCCCTTTTGCTTTAAGCTCATTTGATCTCTTCTCCATTCTTGCAAGTTCTTCTGCATACTTCCTGTCTCTTTCTTCCTTTTCAGCTTTTGCCCTTTCAATTTTATCATCTCTTTCCTTCACCCATACACAGTATGCATCTTTCCAAAACCTTGTGATTATATCATTGTCCTTCATTAGACCGATCACTCTTTTAAATTATGTCGTTGAAAGTGTGTACATTAGATTATTGCCAAGTAGAGTGAAAGAACCATCATCATAATAAATTCTGAATTCTGTATATGATACAACCCGGACTCTGATTATTTCTTCAGCTAGCTATTGAAAATATTCTTCATCTGTGAGGCACCAATTTAGTGGAAGAAAGTCAGTTTAATCATAGCAATTCCATAATGATCTCTCAGTAACTGGCAGTTGCTTTGCTTTTCTTCCAACAGATTTAAAGTGTGTCTTGATTTGAGGTTTATATAAAGGTAGGGTTGTGATTTTCTTCAACTGGTTTGAGTGGTAGTGATTGGAATTTTGAGAAGTGAGTTTGTAGTTAGCTTGTATAGAAATTTTGGCTTTGAGGTGAGAGATGGTTGAGTATTTAAGCTAAGAGATTTGGTAGGTTGAGATTGTGTCATTTGGATTTGTAGGGTTTGTTGGTGTGGTCATGGATTTTCTTCCTTCTTTTTCCTCCTTCTTTCATCTCCTCTCTTCTAGTCATCATCCTTCTTTTTATCCTTACTGCCAGTTGCTCTTGATGATTGACTTGGATTTGATCTAGAAGGTTTTTATTTATCATCCTTCTGCTAATCATCATACTTGTCATCTTTTAAGTTGAATTGAGTAGATGGCAATATGGTGTCAGCATTTACCAGATACCTTTCAAGAATCCTGATCATTTCTTTATCTTCAATTTTCTTGGTCTTTTTGTACTTTAAATCAGATTGGAGAGTCATGATCAGCCTCATGTTCCCTCTCACGCAGTTCTTGGGAACATTGAATATTTTGTTCTTCTTGGTCTATGAGCAGATGTAGGACACCCCCTTTCTTGGATATATATAGGCTTCAGGAAAAGCTGCTATCTGTGCATTTTTGAGCTCATGAAGAAGCTGAGTGTCATTTGTGATGACTACATGAACTTTGTCAATCACAGCATCTAGCTCAGATGCCCTTAGGATTCTGAGATTTGAAAGAGAGACTTGAAGGCATCTATCCACACCACCATCATTGATGTTAACAACAATCCTCTTATGTAGATAGTTCTCAACATTCACAACTACTGCCCTGATAGAGTTGATAGTCTTGGCCAATGCTCTTTTGTATGTGATGAAATTATTTTAAAAAGACATTCTCAGGATTGCAAGAAGTTCACTGAATTCTTGATCTCGATTTGGTCCTTCTGCAGCCTTGATGAGTCTTTCTTTTCCCATATCTTGAAATTGTTGAGTTTGAAAAGAGCTTTGGCCGACCTAAATAGGCTCTTTAGACTTAGATTTAGCATCCCTGGATTGTTGAATCCTAGCCTCAATCTCCCCCTTAGTCTTGGTGACAGGCATGAGTAGAGGAGTTGGTAATTCTGGCCTTATTTCTTCAGGTAGTGAGGGCAGTGGTATGTTGAGCTTCCCCATGATGGCTCCCAAAACAACATAATTCTGCATTTGGAGATGCTTTTGAGAGTCCACCAGGGTTTTGAAATCTGTCTGTTGACTCTGCACCAAGGATGTAAGAGCTTGTACTTGGGCACTCAGTGAGTTATTGGAAGATTTGAGAGAAGATAATTGGTGTTGTAGTTCTTGAACTTGTAGTGTGGATGGGGATTGAGATGTGGAGGAAGTAGATACCCTAAATGTGTCCTGCACAGCCTTCTTAATTTCATCCACGAGTAAGGCTGAAGGAGCGTATCTGCTAGAATGCATTTGATCTAGCTTTAGTCTTGTATCATTAGAATGAATGATATGATTTTGAACTTGTTCATTCAGGACCACAAATGAGGTCTTGAGATTCTTGACATGTGTTTCCATTCCACTGAGATCATACCTTGACATCTGGTCAGCAAAGTTTATGAATTTGTTTTTGATCTCAGCCTGGGAAGGGATGATTTAATCCATCTTTTCCCTCACCATCTTCATTATTTTATCTTGATGTCCAGTCAATGTGATTTGAAGTGCTTTTCCAAACTTGTGGAAAGCCTTGATTTGAGCCCTGTATACATCATTGATGGAATCATACACTTCCTGAGGAGTTAGAGATCTAGCATTGCTTCCCAGAACAGTGATATACTCCTCCCTGAACTTAGCTGGCACAACATCATTTCAATAGAAAATTCTTTATCTAGCCAAGCATCATAGTTTGCATCCTGACGAGCTTCATCAACAATTTTAGCTTGATTTTATTCAACATCTGTTTGGTAGGTGAGCATGATAGCTTGGTAGTCCTGATTTGACATGTTGGATGTGAGAAGCTGTTGTGAGATTTGTGCAAGGCCTCCAATCTGGTCAACTACAAGATCTTCAACGGTTGAAGGTTGATTTTCAGTTTTTTGAAGCCACTGGGAGATGAGATGAGATGGTTGAGGTTGAGAGGTTGAGGATTGATTTGTTGGGTGAGAAGGTGACACTGTAACAGAACCACCCGTGACAGGAGTCACAGTTTGACTCACAGTAGGTAATATGGTTATGACAGTGTATTATCCTCCACTTGAAGTGGGAACCTCCATTTGAATTGGAGGGGATTTGATCGGGTTATTATCATGTACACTAATCTCAAACCCTTGTGTCCCTTTTAGAACACTGTCACCTGAATGTAATGTACTTGCCTCCTCTATAACAGGATCATTGCCAATTATACTCCCAGCTTTAATTATCAGAGCAATTTCAGCCAGGGTTTTGAGGGGAGTTGTTCCTGTGACGAGAACCTCCAATTGAATTGGAGAGGATTTAGATAGCTCCCCCTCAGGAGTACTACCCTCAAACCTTACAGTCTGTGAAAACTGATTTGTATATGAAGGTGCATTTGAGATCACCATGTGGTCCTTAGTAAAAACTGATAATCCCCCATGTTTGTGATGGTGTCATCAAGGTCTATCCCAACTAGTAGCCTCTCACCGTCTAAATTTGGTGTCTGGGTGGTGAGCAAAGTTTCATGAACCAAGTCACTTGAAAGGGGAAACACTTGAGGATTTGATTCAAGTGTCTCATTGTAGGAAGAAGAAATATTAGATATAAGATTTTGAAGCTTAGGACTGAGTGTTGGCAGCTCCTCCTGAATGGATGAGGGAGCTTAAAGGGATGTGCTCTCCCTGTGTGTACCATCCCTGTTTCTCCTTCCATACACTTGTATTTGTCCAAGTGATGGTTGTGCATACTCTTTACAGGGTGCATTTGGGAGAATGCTCTTTTCAATAGATACACCTTGTTGAGAGGATGCTCCTAGAGTCTGTTCAAGTCCCTTGTTTATAACTACATCCTTTTGAGAGGATGCAGAGGTATCTAGAGTGGTCAACTCAGTTTGCTTAGCCTTCTTTGGTTTTCTGACCAAGGGTGACTCAGTTGGTGTTTTTTCCTCACCAATCTCACTCAATACAGTAAGGGTTATCTCCTTTCTCTTCTTTTTACTCACTTCACCCTTTTGAGAGGACGAAGTGGTTGGTTTCCTAGCAGCTATTGGTTTTGAAAAAATAGGCTCAATATGGGTAGGTTCCTGTGGGTGTGTTAGGTCAAACAACACTATAGAAGGGGGTTGAATATAGTATTTATACAATCAAAACATAAAGTATGTAACAGTAATTAAATTTATTTAATATAATAAGCTCTATTATAAAGTAGGTTAAACTACTCTCTCAGTGATGAACAAAATCACTAAGAGATGCTAGGTTACAATGAATAATGTTCTCGTTAGTGATAACACATATATTGTAAACCCTAAGCTGTGTTTATATAGTACACAGTTACAAGATATCTTCTAATTGATATGGAATATAATTATGTCTCCTAAAATATATCAATCAGATATTATCTTCTGTAGTCCTATAGCTGTCCAACTCTCCATGCATATCTTCTTTTGTTTTAGTCCAGATCCTCTCCTGTAAATCAGCCGCATTCCTTATCTGAAGTCTTCCCGCACTTAAGTCCTGATATATCTTTTGACGCCTTAAGTTCTAATATAAGTTCTGACTTCAGTAAGTCCTGATTTCCAGTAAGTCCTGATAAGTCCTGATATTAAGTTCTGAAACTAAACACAACATATTAGACATGACATCACAAATATATCTAACAATCTCCCCCAACTTGTAAATTATGAAAAATATAAAAGTTAATAGATTTGATGATATCAAAAACATTTAAGTACAAATGCAATGAGAGTTTATTTAGATAACTAACTATAACTTACAGTACATGTAGCTTTACCAATATCACTGGATCAATCTGAATCCAAAGTGATTCCTTGTAAAGTCTTTTACCAGCTTTTCTTTAGCTTTTCTCAGAATTTCAACTAACTGTGCTTTGACTTGCATCAGTTCTTCATCTTCATTATCACCAATATGATAAATGGCTGTTCTGAGTGCTGGAATAGATGTTCTTCCAAGACCATCTCCAAGTCTGATAACTCTAGGATGTGAAGAGTCTTCATTGTAGCATAGACACTTTCCTTTCAGAATAACTTCCACCTTAGCAGAGTTCTTCCTCATAGGAATTTCTCTTCCATCATCTTCAGTTATTTTTGGAATGTACTGAGAAGCCTTTGTACCAGAGATTCTGAGAAGATCTCTTATAGCCTTCAAAATATATTCTGACCATCTTCTTGTAACATCAGATTTTACTTCCAGAAGGTAGTAAATATGTTGAAGCTCTTTGACATACTTCTTTAGCACATCAGTATCAGCTAGTCTGTAAGTTCTGCCATCATTGAGAAATAAGATCAATTTCTCTTTTATATCATCTTTATCATGAGCATCCATCACAATTTGAGCAGACAACACTTTGTCAAGGTGCTTTTGTTTGATTTGTTCATATGGTTTATCCATCAACATGAAAGGATCTCTGAGAGTGACTTCTACTCCTGTTTGTATCTTTTCTTCATCAGAACCTAATCCAGCTCTATCTCTAGGTTTCTTGGCTCTTAACCCAACCATTGCAAGTTGATTAATCATTAGATTGGACTTAGGTTCCACTGGAGTAGCTTTGTTTTATAGCAGCTTCTTCTTATCAGCAATTGTCATCTTGTTTAAATCAACTTGAGCTCTGTCAGAGGTTGATGTCTTGATGACTTGATCAGGATTTGTTGTTTCATTTATACCTTGATATTCTGAAATGTCTTCATTCTGAACAACTTGAGCTATGTCAGAGGTTGTCTTAGATTCTTCTGTTATCTTCTTTCTTTTCAGAGTTTCAACAGTTTCATCTTCAAGAGCAGCATCATCAAAAACCTTAACCAACTTACACACAGAATCCATCAGAATTTGAGGAGTCTTCATTTCCTGTTTCTTTGTTGGTTCATCAATCTTTCCTTTCCCTTTTGCCTTGGGATCAATTTCAACTTGTGATCTTGTCTTGGGCTTTGAAGCCTCAGAAGTTGACCTTTCCTTGATTACAATATCTTTTTCCTTAGGCCTTGGAGGTTTCTTTGCATTAGAAGCTTTAGACTTAGGATTTGTCTTCTCAGCTGCAAATCTAGCTTCTTCCTCCTTTAGAGTCTCTAAATCCATTCCAAGATTATCCTTGAGAAACAATCTTTTAGCAATTTCATCATCAAAAGTCTGAATCTTGGGATCTTTATAGTAGACAGTAGTCTCCCTTCCCTTAAATTTCAGAGTTTGTAAAAACTTCTGAGAGTCTTGACTTCCAGAATGAATCAGAATATCAGGCTTTGTCATCAGACTTTGATCATCAGAACTTGCTTTCAGAACTTGAGCATTCACAGCTTCAGAACTTGTATCCTTCTGTGTAGAAGATTTGCTAGAATCTGAAATTAGTTTTTGTGAAGAAACTTTGCTGCTTTGCTTGCCTTGACCTTGACCTTTGCCCTTGCTAGGGTTTCCCTGGTCATCTTCAGAATCATCTTTTTTCTTCAGAGTTTGGCTAGTTGAGCATTTGGACTTAACTACCTTCTCCCCCTTTTTGGCATCATCTGTCAGGAGTAGTGAGAGAAGAAGTTCCACTGAAGATTAGATTTTAGGTAATTGAATTTGTTGAGCAGCTTGATTTTGCAAGACCTCATCCAATTGGGCCTGCTGCTTTTCTTGAACTTTCTAAATTGCTTCCAGTTTCTCTTGAATAGGTATGATAAACCTCTTTTTGTCTAATTTGATCTTCATGTCTAGCTTATCAGCTGTTTCTTGAAGTTTATCAACCTTTGCTTGAGTTGTGGAGTGTAGACCTTGAAGAGATTTAGTACTGAGAGCAGTGACTTTAAGTTGTGTCTTAAAATCAGAATTTGTCAGCAACTCATCAGCTTTTGAAATATGATCTTTCAGAACATTTGAGCTTGGAATGAAGTCAGGTTCATTCCACTTCTTGGTCCATTCAACTCCTCTGTGAGTTTCTTCCCAAGGAACAGGAGCATCTTCTTCAACAAATTTAAGTAGTGCCTCCTTTCCAAGAATGGGAGCATTAACTGGAGCACTCTCCAGAACTTGATAACATCTCCTCATCTTCTGATAACACAAGAGTGTGTGTAGCTAAAGGAGATTCTGGAACTACTTCATCTGTTTCAGGATCCAAATCCAGAATTAGAGTAGTAGGAATATCAACATTTAATGGAGAAACAGGTGGAGTTGACTCATTTGCTTGTGGTGCTTCTAGATACAAGACAGTTGGTATATGTAACCTGTGAATATCAATTTCAGGACTTAATGCTGAATCTTCAATTGTAGCTTGGATTGGAGAGTGAGGTGGAGAAATCACATAATCTGATCTGTGAACTTCAATATTTTCAGATTCCTGAATCAGAATTTCTCCAGCTGCTGGAAGGGCTTCAATTACTGTAGATTCTGATGAGATCAGAGATTCTTGATCCCCTTTCTCAGCATCTTTAGCATCCTCAGATTGAGGTTGTGCCATATACCTACCTGTTATCATCTTCCTTGATCTTCTAGATGGAGGAGTGACTTTATCTGTATCGAAGTTTAGAATTCCAGAACCCTCAGCTTCATTCTCTTTCTGAAAAATTACCTTTTCAGCTTCTACTGTCACAGGTTCTGATGCTGGAACCTGGACCTGTTCATCCTAATATGATTCATCCCTCAGAATCAGCCTTCTCTTTCTCCTTGGTGGAGATTGGGGAACATATTTGGTCCTTTTGGTTTTGGGTTTTGAGGATATGTCAGATTTTACAACTGGCACCTTTTGAGAAGTACCAGAGGTTGGTTTGGATGTGAGGGGTGAGGTTCTGATGGTAGGTGCTGATGATTGTGGTTGAGAGAATTGTGCTGGTTGGAAATAGGTTCTGATGGTAGGTTGTGGTTGAGAGTTGGAAGGCTGTGTTGGTGAAGGTTGAGAGGGTGCAACTTCAGGAAAATTTGGGTGAGTATGTGTTGGGGTCAGAGTTTACTAAGAACTGTTTTACAGATTCAGGAATTTGAAGGGGTCTTAGTAAGTTTTTCTTATTATCAGTAGATAACAAGTCTGTGAAAGCCCTTTTATGAAGTTTAAAAGGTTGAATTGATTTACTAAAGTTTTGGGGCATATCTGGACAACAAAAACTGTAAATAAGCTGACAGAACCTAGCAAAATAAACAATATTTGGGTCCTCCTTCATCCTATCCCCAATTAAACCCAAAATAGAAGTAGCATAATCAAAATGAGTTTAATTTAGAAGTGCATACCCTATTTGCTGACTCGAAATTGGAATAGCATCAAAGTTGGAGCATTTGTTGGCAAAAGCTCTGGTGATGTAGTCGAAAAAGAAACTCCACTCCCTTCTGATGTGGGGCCTTTTCAGTTGTCCCACTTTGGACAAACTTTTCTCATAGCCAAGATTGGCCATCATACCCTGTAGCAGTGGATCTTCAATCTGAGCATTGAAAGTACAATTTTCTAGCAGATGCAGAGCTTGTCGAATAGTAGACAAGGTAACCAGGTGCTCATCTTCCCCAGATGTGAAAATGATGCTTGGAGACCCATTTTCACCACTATCATCATAAACTGCAGTCCTCCAAAACTCCAGTATTTGTGTTCCTGAGAGTGATTGTGGTTGGGTTAGAGCATACCCAATCTCACTGTGAACAAGAAAGTCTTGGATAAAGTGAAGATCTGAAGGAACATCGTCCTTGGTGAGAATAGCTATATAATTGTTGGGGACGAACTTGGCCCCATTAAAGATAATGTCCTTTGGTGCCATTTCTGTAAGAAATTAAGTGAAGAGTTGTGTGTACGATAGGTGTTTGATAAAATGCATGTAAGAGAGTCCGTCAGAAAATAGAGAGAGATAGAGATAGAGAGAGAGAGAGTAAAAGAAAAAAGAGATAAAGTAAGAGTAGGCAAAAGATTGTAAAATCTTTTAACTCTAATATATATAGTTTTTCCACTCAACGGCTCTTTTTGGAAGTAAAACAGACATTTGACACATGTCACGCAGTAAATAGTCAAAATAATGGTTAGTGGGCACGGGAAATGTGCAGTAATTATTGCTCACATGCTGTTTTTCAAAACAAACACTGTTGGATATATTTGAGATGTCATGTCTAATATGTTTCATGTTTAGTTTTCAGATCTCAACTAACAGGCAATATCAGTTCTTACTAGAATCAGGACTTACTGGAAGTCAGGACTTAAGGATATCAAGAATAGATTATCAGAAGATAATATCAGAAGATGGATATCAGAACTTAAGTACTGGAGGACTAACAGTTAAGGAAGGAAGCTGATTTACAGGAAAGAAGATCGAGACTAATACAAGAAGAAGATATGCATGGAAAGAGTTAGAGGACTTGAATAATTATATAAGATATCTGATTGATATATTTTAGGAGACAGAATTATATTCCATATCAATTAGAAGTTATCTTGTAACTGTGTGTCTATATAAACACAGACATAGGTTTACTCTATAAGAGTTACGATCATCGAGAAGATCATACATTGTAACCTAGTAGCTCTCGTGATATTTGTTCATCACTGAGAGAGAACAGTTCCATTGTAACAGAGTTTATTATATCGAATACATCTGTTTTCTGTTACTAGTATTCTAAATCGATTTGATTGTATTCTACACTGTATTCAACCCCCTTCTACAGTATTGTGTGACCTAACAAGTGGTATTAGAGCCTATCTGTTAACACACATATAGTAAAGATCCAAAACAAGCATGTCTGAAGAAGCAGAAAATCCAACCAAGCCCGCCAAAACTGAAGAAACTCCAAAGAATCAAACCCACAGTCGATATGACACTATTAGGGTTCCTATACTGAGACCTTCTGAGTATCCCATATGGAAAGTAAAGATGGCTATGTTTCTGGAAGCTACAGATCCAGAATACCTTGACAGAATTCATGAAGGACCGCATAAGCCAACTAAGCTCTCTATTGTGGTTGCAGATCAGCCACCAAAGACCATACCAAAGGAGAAAAGTGAATACACAGTTGAAGATATCTCATTTATTGCCAAGGATGCAAAGGTAAGGCATTTGCTGCATAGTGCCATTGATAATGTCATATCAAACAGGATAATTCAATGCAAGACTGCAAAGGAGATATGGGATGCTTCGGAAATAAGGTGTCAAGGAACTGATGCAATCAAGAAGAACAGGAGGACTATACTCACTCAAGAGTATGAGCACTTTGACTCAAAAGCTGATGAGTCATTAACTAGTTTATATGACAGATTTGTCAAACTCATAAATGATCTGTCACTGGTGGACAAGGAATATGATCTTGAAGATTCAAATCTTAAATTCCTTTTAGCTCTTCCTGAAAGTTGGGATTTGAAGTCAACTACTATAAGAGACAACTATGCTCTTGATGAAACTACTCTTGATGAAATTTATGGTATGCTCAAGACTCATGAACTTGAGATGGATAAAAGAAGCAAGAGGCGTGGAAGAAAGTCAAGGACAGTTGCTCTTAAAGCTGAGGAGGAATCCCCTAAAGTGGCTGCCTCAAAGAAAGGCAAAGGAAAGGCTCTCATCATAAAGTCTGATTCAGATTCATCAAGTTCTGATGATTATGATGACTCATAAACTGAAAGTTTACCTAAAGTAAATGCTGATAAAGAGATGATGAAATTGTGTGCTCTTATGGTAAAGGGTATCACAAAGATAGCCTACAGGAAATTCAGAAAGGGAAAGAAGTTTTCCAGGAAAGGAAGAAGTTCTGATAAGAAGGGCTTCAGAAAATCTGAAGGCAAAGGAGGAAAGTCTGACAGAGGAGAGTACTCAAATGTCAAATGCTACAACTGTGGTGAGAAAGGCCACATATCTCCTGAATTTAAGAAAGGAAAGAGTGACAAAGGCAAGGCTCTTGTCACAAAGAAGAAAAACTGGACAGACACTTCAGATTCTGAAGATGAGGAGAACTATGCCTTGCTGGCAAATGCTGATAGCAGTTCTGATGCTGCTGAGTTAAAGGTACCTCAAACAACTTATGTCTTTCATACTGATGATATTATTGAGTTGAGATTATATCTTAAAATCATGTTTATTAGTTACAGAAATCAAACTTTAACATGTGAGAGATTAACTTCTAAAAATCTTGCTTTTAAAAAGAGGAATAATTATTTAGAAAAACAGTTAGTCATGTTCAATCAAACTCAGAAAGAAAGAGATGTTGCCTTTTATGTTAGAGATGAAGTGTTAAAAATGAATAAATCTCTAAAAACTGAGTTAGAAAGGGAGAGAGAGATTATCAGGATTTGGACTAACTCTAGAAGAGCAACTCAGGATATACTAAGTAGTGGAAACTGGAAAGAGGGCTTAGGTAATGGAGATGAGAAAAGTGAAAAAGGAACTGAACAAGTTAAGCAAATTATTGTTAAATAGACTACTAAGCCAAAGGTAAGTCATGTTAAGTTTGTAGCCAAAACTGTAAAGTCTGATTCTGAAAAGATAAAAGATATTGAGAAAGAAGTGATAGCAGAGTCAACTTTTGACAAATTAGAACAGGATAAACCAACTGAAGTTAACATAGGCTTAATGACTAAGAAGCAGCTTAAACATAAGCTGAAAGAGATTACCAGTGTAAACAAGGTAAAGGTAGCTAGGAAAAATAGGAATGGAAAGGAAGGTGTGAATAAAAGCAATAATTATATGCCTGCTCCTAATGCTTCTAGAAAGAAATGCTATAACTGTAGAAACTCTAACCATCTGGCTTCTTTTTGCAGGAAGAATAAGAATATAAACTCCTTACCTTCTAAGTCAGGAGTTAAGAGTCAGTCTGTTAGGTTTAAGCCACAAAATCCTTGTTTTTATTATGGTAGTATATGGATTCCATTTATACTTGTAAGGAATATCATAGTTTGTACTATGATTATTATCAGATAAAACCTTCTTTGAAGAAAGTTGCTTTAATTCCTTCTAGTGTAAAGTATGATTCAAAGTCTGATACTGTTAATACTGATAAGAAAAATGTTAGCATAAACTCTGATGTTAAATCCGCTGCAAATGTTAACAAACTTAAAAAGGCCAAAGGATCCAAGCAAGTCTGGGTCCTTAAAACTAACCATTAGTGGTCTTTGTGATTGCAGGGCAACAGGAAGAACATCCTAGTTCTGGACAGTGGATGTTCAGGACATATGACTGGAAATAAAGCCCTGCTATCAGATTTTGTGGAGAAAGCTGGCCCAGGAGTTTTTTATGGAGATGGCAACATTGGAAAAACTCTGGGATATGGCAAGATCAATCTTGGGAATGTCATCATTGAATCAGTAGCTCTAGTCTCAGGACTTAAATACAATCTGTTAAGTATAAGTCAAATCTGTGACAGAGGTTATCATGTGGATTTCTGTGAAGAACACTGTGAAGTTATAAGTAATTCTACAGGCAAAGTGGTTCTGAAAGGTTACAGGCATGGTAACATTTATGAAGCCAGACTTTCAACAAGTACTGATGGTTCTGCAATATGTCTGTTGAGTAGAGCATCAATTGAAGAAAGCTGGAATTAGCACAAGAAACTCTCTCATTTAAATTTTAACAATATAAATGAGCTTGTAAAGAAAGATCTTGTGAGAGGACTGCCAAAAATAGTATTTGCTCCTGATGGCCTTTGTGATTCATGTCAGAAGGCAAAACAAAGAAAATCTTCTTTCAAGAGCAAAACTGAGTCATCAATTCTTGAGCCTTATCACCTACTGCATGTTGATCTATTTGGTCCAGTCAATGTCATGTCTATTTTAAAGAAGAAATATGCTATGGTTATAGTGGATGAGTTCACAAGATACACTTGGGTGTATTTCTTGTACATGAAGACTGAAACAACATCTACTCTAACTGATCATGTCAAACAGTTGGATAAATTGATCAAAGATTCTGTTAAAATCATAAGGAGTGATAATGGCACTGAGTTAAAGAAATCAATCATGGAAGATTTCTACAAAGATCATGGAATCAAACAGGAATTTTCTACATCTGGAACTCCACAGCAAAATGGAGTTGTAGAAAGAAAGAACAGGACTCTCATTGAAGCTGCACGAACAATGCTTGATGAAGCAAAGCTACCATCCTATTTTTGGTCTGAAGTTGTACAGACTACTTGTTTTACACAAAATGCTACAATTATAAACAAGCATGAAAAAACACCATATCAAATGGTGAAGAAAAAGAAGCCAAATCTGAAATATTTTCATGTATTTGGTTGCAAGTGTTTTGTTCTTAAGACTCATCCTGAGCAGCTGTCAAAATTTGATCTAAAAGCTGATGAAGGAATTTTTGTTGGATATCCACTTTACATAAAAGCCTTCAGAGTCAATAATTTAAGAACAAGGGTTGCATGGAATCTATCAATGTCTCTTTTGATGATAAGAAGATTACCGGACTTGAAGATTTCAATGATCATGATCAGCTGAGATTTGAGAATGAAGATTTAAATTCTGATTCTGGAAATTCTGATGACTTAAATCCTGATCCTGTAAGTTCTGATAGATTAAGTTCTGATGTCATTGAAACTGTGGTAACAACTCCAATGGAAAATGCACTTGTCCAGGGGGAGCAAGCTGAAGATCCTACCACATCTCAAGACTCTCGAGAAGTGTCAGATACTATCACTGGCTCTTCAAGTTCTGATTCATCTAGTTCCGATGAGCCAAATTCTGATAATTTTGGAAGCTCTGATTCTTCAACTCCTGAAAAATCAAACTCAAATTCTGAAGTCTCAGAGAGCATAACTACAGGGGGAGCATCAAAAAATGCTGATGGAGACAACATGGATCATGGGGGAGGATCCAGTTCTAGAGATCAACTTCCATCTGCAAGAAAGTGGACTAAAGCACATACACCTGATTTAATCATTGGAGATCCTGAAGCAGGTGTCAGAACTAGAACTGTAACTTCAAATGAATGTCTCTATCATTATTTTCTATCCTAGACTGATCCAAAGAAAGTGGAAGAAGCTCTTCAACATGCTGATTGGGTGCAAGCAATGCAGGAAGGGTTAAATGAATTTGAAAGAAATAAAGTCTGGACCCTAGTGCCAAGACCAAAGAACAGATCAGTTGTTGGTACAAAATGGGTGTTCAGAAACAAAACTGGCAGTGATGGCATAATTACAAGGAATAAAGCAAGACTGGTTGCTAAAGGCTACTCTCAACATGAGGGTATTGATTATGATGAAATATTTGTACCAGTTGCTAGATTAGAAGCCATAAGGATCTTTTTGGCTTATGATGCTCACAAGAAGTTTAAAGTCTTTCAAATGGATGTGAAAAGTGCTTTTCTCAATGAAGAATTGGAAGAAAAGGTATATGTTGAACAACCTCCAGGCTTTGTAGATCCTAAATTTCCCAATCATGTCTACAGGCTTGACAAAGTACTTTATGGCCTTAAGCATGCTCCAAGAGCATGGTATGAGACTTTAGCTCAATTCCTTCTGGAAAATGGATTTCACAGAGGCACAATTGACAAGACTTTATTCTACCTCAACCATGGAAAGGACTTACTTTTGGTATAGATATATGTTGATGATATCATATTTGATTCTACTAATTCCAAACTGTGTGAGAATTTTGCAAAGCTAATGCAGTCAAGATATCAAATGAGTTTGATGGGAGAACTCAGCTATTTTCTGGGCCTTCAAGTCAAGCAAACTGAAGAAGGCACTTTTATCTGTCAATCCAAGTACACCAGAAATTTATTGAAGAAATTTGGAATGCAAGATTGTTCAACTGCATCCATTCCCATGGCCACTGCAACCAAGTTAGATAAGGATACTGGTAAATTAGTAGATATTACTAACTACAGAGGTATGATTGGCTCCTTACTCTATCTAACTGCAAGTAGACCTGATATCATGTATGCTACCTGTCTTTGTGCAAGATTTCAGGGTGATCCAAGAGCACCTCACTTATTAGCTGTCAAAAGAATTTTCAAGTACCTTAAGGGTACAGCTGATCTAGGATTGTGGTATCCTAGGGAATCAGATTTTAAGCTAATTGGTTACTCAGATGCAGATTTTGCAGGATGCAAAATAGACAGGATAAGCATAAGTGGAAGCTGCCAATTTCTTGGAGGCAGATTGGTTTCTTGGTTTAGCAAGAAACAAAAGTCAATTTCCACATCAACCGCAGAAGCATAATATATTACTGTAGAAGCTGTTGTGCACATATTCTTTGGATGAAGAATCAGTTACTGGATTATGGGTTAGAATTTTCTAAAATTCCTATTTACTGTGATAATCAAAGTGCTATTGTTATGACAGGTAATCCAGTTCAACACTCAATGACAAAGCACATCAACATTAGGTACCATTTCATAAGGGAACATGTGGATGAAGGTATAGTGGAATTGCATTTTGTTCCAACAGATCAACAACTAGCAGATATCTTCACAAAACCACTATGTGAAGCTACTTTTATAAGATTGGTAAATGAACTTGGAATGGTTTCAGGTTCTTTCTCTAAATCTGCTTAGTTTTTGTTCTCATGCATCAGACTTTATGATCAGGGTTTACAGATTATATTATCTCTATATCATCCATGCTTAATTTGAAAACTCATTAAATGTTGATTGTTATCTGATGTGGATTTATATACTCTGATAAGTGTTTTGAATGTTTTGTGACTATTCAATCCAATGAGGATAACTGTGCTAGATGCTGACCTAGTAGTCTTTAACATACTAGAAATCCCATGTTTGAATTAGTTGTTTATGTGGAAACTCATTAACACAAGCAGATTCTGATATTGAGCTTAGTCAAGTTTACTTTGTGTATCTTATTACTAAGTCACAAACTAGATTCTTGTTTCTTATCTGTCAAATTCTGATGTCAGTAAATCTTAAGAATGAACTAAGTGCTGATAAGCCTCACTTATCAAAAGAAAAGAAAAGAAAAGAAAAGAATAAAAGTCAGGTACTCCTTTGAGATCTAGAGTAAAAATGTGGAAGGGAAGACCCAAGTGCATTGCTGGTATTAAGTAATATGCACTAGAAAAGCAAAAAAAATTCTTGGTGACTTTTCACACTCTATGATTACTGGAGAAATACTCTGATAACAACATAAATTCTGATAGGCAGTCGTGACTCATTTACACTAAGAAGCCACTGTAAAAAGGAATTTCAAAAGATGCATAAAATGAGCACAAACAGTTGAGGTGGGCTCTTGCACAAATTTATTCTATAGTAGACATCATGACTGATGACAGATTTTAAGCATTTTTCTCAGTTATGCCTTATTTCTAAGATGTACTGAAGTTTATCAGACTTTAATCTTTATCTGCTATCTTTTTAAATGCACACACTTTCACTCCATATGAATGATGAAAATTACTATGGTGATTAAGTTGTTTTTGACAAACAGTTGAGTGTTATTTACATAAATTCTGAGAACAAGTTCTGATGGAAGTTCTGATGATTACATTCTGAAATAAAACAAGTCAGTATTTGCATGAAGAATTACGGAACAAGATATTCACTTTTTGAGTACAGAAGCCATGTTCTGATGACTGTTAAAATCTGATATAAGTTAAGTTCTGATATTAAATCCTGATGGAATCTTTGATGCTTACGTGGAATTTTTCTTTACTTGACTTATTTATGGTAAAATCTGAAACATTCATATTTAAATCCGAGTAAATTTGGGTGAGATAAAAACAGTCATAATCATTGGGTTAGTGGTTAACGTGTATGTCATGAAAAACTGCATGTGCACAGTAATTGTTAATTATTTCATGTGCCCATTAACTCTTGCTTTAGATCTTTTACTGACTGTTATTATTACATATCAGTCTAGGGAGTCGAGGGATCATTATTTTTACTTGTAATTGTTAAACAGTCCTCGCCTCCCTTGGTATTCTATTGGCTATTTAAACCGACTATTCATCCCAGCCAAAACATCTTTCATTTTCTCACAAACTCACTTTTTATTCTCATCAACAAAAATGGCTCATTTCAACTTGTTCCTGAACTATGAAACTTTCAATATTGAGTTGAGTTGTGATGATTGGCAATAGGAGTGGCATGTCACCGCCATTCCCGAAGAGCTGCCATTCCTGAAGAGCTTTGGAACTCAGTTCCACAAGAGGTTCACACAGACCTCTTGTTCTTTTCGATGGACTACCACCTCCATCATGATCGTTTGGAAGAGGAAAGGAGAGAAGCTCTCCGTTAGCAAGAATGGATCATCGGTCTTGCAGTGCTCTTCGTCAGCAGCAGAAGGAGCTAGTCGATAGGTTTTCTTAGACTAGGACTAAGGCTGTTGATGTTAAGAATCTTAGAATAGGACTATCTTGTAATTTTTGCATGTAATTGATAAATTTCATGAAATGTACTCATCTGATATATTAATGAAATTTCCTTTAATTGCAAGATTTGGTCTTTGTTTCTCAAATTATGTGACTGTGCATGTTTTAATTACAATTTGTTAATCTTTACTTCATCGATTTTTAACTTTATCTTGTGATGAATGTTTTGATTCAATTATTGTCAATAATAAATTTTGATGATTTGAGGAAACAGTTGAAGCATGGGTTCATGCATCTGAACATGTGACAGTTGAAGCTGAGCATGTTACTTCTCAGAAAGAGAAAGCAGCTCAAAGTTCTAATACTTTGAAAAGGAAATCTGTAAATTCTGATGCTGCTGAAGCAACTCCTTCATTGGCAAGGAGATTGAAGAAAATGAAGGCTAGGAGGTATTTGGCTAAGGCTATATCAGAAGATACTGAAGAAGCTGAGGAAGGGGATCAGGAATCTCTGATCTCACAAGAACCAATTATCATTGAAGCCCTTCCAGCTCAAGACAAAGACACTGCTAATGACACAGTTGTTACCCCTCTAGTCTCTCCTATTAAAGCTACAGATGATGCTGAAGAACAAACTTACAATTTTGAAATAGATATTCATAATTTGAATATACGTGAAGTTCTTTATCTGGAAGCTCCATCTACATCAAAGACACCAGCTCTGGAGATAAATTCTGCTGATCAGAATTTAGATGATGTTATTCCTGAATCTCCAGTTGCTTCACACACTGTTGAGCTATCAAAACAGAATTAGTCTTCCTCAAGTTATGATGACAGTGTTTCTGTTGAGACTCCAATACCTACTCTGGGCAAGGAAGAATTGGTGAAGAAATTTGTTGAAAAGGAAGCACCTATTCCTTGGGAGGATACTCACAGAGGTGTTGAGTGGATCAAGAAGTGGAATGAATCAGATTTTATTCCATGTTCTAAAGTTCTGACAGAGCATATTGCAAAAGCTGATGAGTTGCTCACAAATGCTGATTTCAAGACACAACTCAAGATCACAGCTTTTTCTACAGAACATCTTCAAGGTCTACATACTTCTATTCATGAAAAGGTTGATACACTCAGAGAAAAAGCTGATAAGCTAGATCTACAGATCAAGCTTAACAAGAACATGTATATCAGACCTATTTCTGAAAAAGTTGAAGCAATTGAGAAAACTCAAGAGAAGCAACAAGCCCAAATTGCTGAGGTCCTGGCTAATCAAGCTTCACAGCAAGCTCAATTGAATGAAATCCAATCTTCTGTTGAACTTCTTCTTTCTCTCTTACTTCCTGATGATGCCCAAAAGGGGGAGAAGGTAGTTAAGTCCAAATGCTCACCTACTCGAGAACTGAAGAAAAAGGATGATAAAGGTGATGACCAGGGAAACTCTGAAAAGAGCAAAGGACAAAGAAAAGTTCAAGGAAAATCTTCTATTCAGAACAAGTCAAGTTCTGATGCTGTGAATGCTCAAAGACTGAAGTCAAGTGGTGATAAACAAAGTCTGATGTCAAGTTCTGATATTCTGATTCAGTCAGGATCTGAAGACTCTCAGAGGTTTTTGCAAACTCTGAAGTTAAAGAGGAAGCAGACTACTATTTATTACAAAGATCCTAAAATCCAGATACTTGATGAGGAGATAGCAAGAAGATTATTTCTGAAATACAATCCAGGAATGGATTTAGAAACTCTCAAGGAGAAAGAAGCTAGATTTGCTGCTGAGAAGACAAATCCTAAGTCTAAAGCTTTTGATGCGAAGAAACCTCCAAGGCCTAAGGAAAAAGGCATTGTGATCAAGGAAAAGTCAAATTTTGAAACTTCAAAGTTCAAGACTAGATCACAGACTGAGAGTGATCCCAAAGACAAATGGAAAGGAAAAGTTTATGAACCAACCAAGTAACTGGACTTGAAAACTTCTCAAGATCTGATGAAACCAGTATGTAAAATGGTTCAAGTAACTGATGATAATCTTGTTGAAGATGAAACTGTTCAAATTCTGAAAAGAAGAAAGATAATTTAAGATTCTAAAATAACCTCTGACACTGCTCAAGTTGTTGTTCAAAATAAAGGACATGAAGGTACAGAAGAAACAACAAATTCTGATCAAGCTATCAAGACATCAACTACTGACAATTCTCAAGTTGATTTGGATAAAATGACAATTGCTGATAAGAAGAAACTGTTATGGAAGAAAGCTACTCCAGTTGAACCAAAATCCAATCTCGTGATTAATCAACTTGCTACATTTGGGTTGAGAGCCAAGCAACCTAGAGATAGAGCTGGATTAGGTTCTGATGAAGAGAAGATTCAAATAGGAGTAGAGGTTACTCTAAGAGATCCTTTCATGTTGACAGACAAACCATATGAACAAATTAAACAAAGGCACCTTGACAAGGTGTTGTCTACTCAAGTTGTGATAGATGCTCATGATAAGGAGAATCTAAAAGAGAAAGTGATCTTATTTCTCAATGATGGAAGGACTTATAGATTAGCTGATACTGATGTACTAAA
Source organism: Apium graveolens (assembly GCF_009905375.1). NCBI lineage: Eukaryota > Viridiplantae > Streptophyta > Magnoliopsida > Apiales > Apiaceae > Apium > Apium graveolens. The sequence goes on along the minus strand of NC_133648.1, from coordinate 50,459,581 downwards.
GATGTCTATCAAAGAACTTCAACATATTCACTATCTTCTGGGAGTAAAATATGATATTACAAGAAGATGGTCAAACTACATTTTGAAGGCTATAAGAGATCTATTCAGAATCTCTGGTACAAAGACTTCTCATTACAGTCCAATGATTACTCAAGGTGATGGAAGAGAAATTCCTATGCTGAAGAATTCTGCTAAGGTGGAAGTTATTCCGAAAGGAAGATGCTTATGTTATAATGAAAACTCTTCACATCCTTAGGTTATCAGACTTGGTGATGGACTTGAAGGAACATCCATTCAAGCTCTCAGAACAGCCATTTATCAAATTGGTGATAGTAAAGAAGAAGAACTGATGCAGGTCAAAGCACAGTTAGCTGAAGTTCTGAAGAAAGCTGAAGATAATTTGATAAATGATTTTGTTAAGAATTATTATGGATTCAGATTAATTCAGTGATATTGGTAAAGCTGGATGTTTTGTAAGTTTAGTTAATAGTCTTATTAAACTCTTATTGCATTTGAACTTAAATGTTTTTGACATCATCAAATCTATTAACTTGTACATTCTTGCAAAATTTACAAGTTGGGGGAGATTGTTGGATATATTTGAGATGTCATGTCTAATATGTTTCATGTTTAGTTTTCAGATCTTAACTAACAGGAAATATCAGTTCTTACTGGAATCAGGACTTACTGGAAGTCAGGACTTAATGATATCAGGACTTAGATTATCAGGAGATAATATCAGAAGATGGATATCAGAACTTAAGTACTGGAGGACTAACAGTTAAAGAAGGAAGCTGATTTACAGGAAAGAAGATCGAGACTAATACAAGAAGAAGATATGCATGGAAAGAGTTAGAGGACTAGAAAAATTATATAAGATATCTGATTGATATATTTTAGGAGACAGAATTATATTTCATATCAATTAGAAGTTATCTTGTAACTGTGTTTCTATATAAACACAGACATAGGTTTACTCTATAAGAGTTACGATCATCGAGAAGATCATACATTGTAACCTAGCAGCTCTCATGATATTTGTTCATCACTGAGAGAGAACAGTTCCATTGTAATAGAGTTTATTATATCGAATACATCTATTTTCTGTTACTAGTATTCTAAATCGATTTGATTGTATTCTACAATGTATACAACCCCCCTTCTACAGTATTGTGTGACCTAACAAACACGCAACCCATAAACCAAATGATTATCACTTTTGTTATCTCACTTAATCATTTTCTGATAAAAATGACCATTACAGTAAATACCAAAAATAAGTCAAGTAATTAAATAATGCCACGTAAGCATCAGAGTTTCCATCAGGATTTGCATCAGAACTTGACTATTATCAGAATTTAATGATCATTAGAACATGGTTTCTGTACTCAAAAAGTGAATGATTGTTTATGTGATTCTTCACACAAATACTGACTGGTTTCTTTAGAGTTTAATCATCAGAACTTTTATCAGAACTTGTCCTCGGAATTTATGCAAATAATACTTAACTGTTTATCTGAAACAACTTAATCACCACAGTAATTTTCATCATTCATATGGAGTGAGAGTGTGTGTATATGCAAATGATCAGATAAAGATTAAAGTTTGATAAACTTCAGTATATCTTAAAAATAAGGCATAACTAAGAAAAGTGCTTAAAATCTGTCTTGAATTGTGAAGTTTACTATAGAATAAAGTTATGCAAGAATCCACCTCAACTGTTTGTGCTCATTTTATGCATCTTTTGAAATTCTTTAGACAGTGGCTTCTCAGTGTAAATGAGTTACAACTTCCATCAGAATTTATGTTGTTATCAGAGTATTTCTCCAGTAATCAGGGAATGTGAAAAGTCACCAAGAAAAATCAATTTGCTTTTCTAATGCATATAACTTAATACCAGCAGTGCACTTGGATCTTCCCTCTCACATAAATTACTCTAGATCTCAAAGGAGTACCTGAATTTTAATTTTTCTTTTCTTTTGTTTTCTTCAGATAAGTGAGGCTTATCAAGCATGTAGTTCATCCTTAAGATTTACTGACATCGGAATTTGACAGATAAGAAGCAATAATATAGTTTGTGACTTAGTAATAAGATACACAAAGTAAATTTGACTAAGATCAAAATCAGAATTTGCTTGTGTTATTGATTTCTATATAAACTACTAATTCAAACACGGGATACATAGTTTGTTAAAGATTACTAAGTCAGCATCTAACAAAATAATCCTCATTGGATTGAATAGTCACAAAACATTCAAAACACTATTAGAGTATATAGAATCACATCAGATAATAATCAGTATTTAATATATTACAATTTAAGCACAGATTACATGGAGATAAGAAAATCTGTAAACACTGATCATAAAGTCTGATGTATGAGAACAAAAACTAAACAAATTTTGAGAAAGAACCTGAAACTATTCCAAGTTCATTTACCAGTCTTGTAAAAGTAGCCTCACATAGTGGTTTTGTGAAGATGTCTGCTAGTTGTTGATCTGTTGGGATAAAATGCAATTCCACTGTACCTTCCATCACATGTTCCCTTATGAAATGGTACCTAATGCTGATGTGTTTTGTCATTGAGTGTTGAACTGGATTACCTGTCATAGCAATCGCACTTTGATTATCACAGTAAATGGGTATTTTAGAAAATTCTAACCCATAGTCCAGTAACTGATTCTTCATCCAAAGAATCTGTGCACAACAGATTCCTGCAGTAATATATTCTGCTTCTGCAGTTGATGTGGAAATTGATTTAAGTTTCTTGCTAAACCAAGAAACCAATCTGCCTCCAAGAAATTAGCAGCTTCTACTTGTGTTTTTTCTGTCTATTTTGCATCCTGCAAAATCTGCATCTGAGTAACCTATTAGCTTAAAATCTGATTCCCTAGGATACTACAATCCTAGATCAGCTGTACACTTGAGGTGCTTGAAATTCTTTTCACAGCTATTAGATGAGGTTCTCTTGGATCAGCCTGAAATCTTGTACAAAGACAGGTAGCATACATGATATCAGGTCTACTTACATTTAAATAAAGTAAAGAGCCAATCATACCTCTGTAGTTAGTAATATCTACTGATGCTCCAGTATCTTTATCTAACTTGGTGGCAGTGGCCATGGGAGTTGATGTAGTTGAACTGTCTTGCATTCCAAATTTCTTGAATAAATTTCTGGTGTACTTGGATTGATTTATGAAAGTACCTTCTTCAGTTTGCTTGACTTGAAGTCCCAGAAAATAGCTTAACTCTCCCATCATACTCATTTGATATCTTGACTGCATTAACTTGGAAAATCTTTCACAAAGTTTTATATTTTAGAGCCAAAGATGATATCATCAACATATATCTATACCAAAAGTAAGTCCTTTCCATGGTTGAGGTAGAATAAAATTTTGTCAATTGTGCCTCTGTTAAATCCACTTTCCAGAAGAAATTGAGCTAAAGTCTCGTACCATGCTCTTGGAGCTTGCTTAAGGCCATAAAGTACTTTTTCAAGGCTGTAGACATGATTTGGAAATTTTGGATCTACAAAACCTGGAGGTTGTTCAACATATACCTCTTCTTCCAATTCTCCATTGAGAAAAGCACTTTTCACATCCATTTGAAATGCTTTAAACTTCTTGTGAGCAGTATAAGCCAAAAAGATTCGTATGGCTTCCAATCTAGCAACTGGAGAAATATTTCATCATAGTCAATACCCTCATGTTGAGAGTAACCTTTAGCAACCAGCCTTGCTTTGTTTCATATAATTATGCCATCACTTTCAGTTTTGTTTCTGAACACCCATTTTGTGCCAACAATTGATCTGTTCTTTGGTCTTGGCACTAGGGTCCAGACTTTATTTCTTTCAAATTCATTTAACTCTTCCTACATTGCTTGCACCCAATCAGCATCTTGAAGATCTTCTTCCACTTTCTTTGATTCAGTCTGAGATAGAAAAGAATGATAGAGACATTCATTTGATGTTGATGTTCTAGTTCTGACACCTGCTTCAGGATCTCCAATTATTAAGTCAGGTGTGTGTGATTTAGTCCACTTCCTTGTAGATGGAAGTTGATCTCTAGAACTGGATCCTCCCCCATGATCCATATTGTCTCCATCAGCATTTTCTGATGCTCCCCCTGAAGTTATGCTCTCTAAAATTTCAGAATTTGAGTTGGATCCTTCAGGAATTGAAGAATCAGAGTTTCCAGAATTATAAGAATTTGGCTCATCAAAACTTGATGAATCAGAACTTGAAGAGCTAGTGACAGGTTATGATACTTTTTAAGAGACTTGAGATGTGGTATGATCATCAGCTTGCTCCCCCTGAACAGGTGCATTTCCCTTTGGTGCAGTTACCACAGTTTCAATGACATCAGAGTTTAACCCGTCAGAACTTACAGGATCAGGATTTAGGTCATCAGAACTTACAGAATCAGAATTTATATCTTCATTTTCAAATCTCAGTTGATCATAATCATTGAAATCTTCAAGTCCAGTAATCTTTTTATCATCAAAAGATACATTGATAAATTCCATGACAACCCTTGTTCTTAAATTTTAGATACTGAAGGCTTTTATGAAAAGTGGATACCCAACAAAAATTCCTTCATCCGCTTTTAGATCAAATTTTGACAGCTGTTCAGGATGAGTCTTAAGAACAAAACACTTGCATCCAAATACATGAAATTATTTCATATTTGGCTTCTTTTTCTTCACCATCTCATATGGTGTTTTTCCATGCTTGTTTATGAGTGTAGCATTCTGTGTAAAATAAGTAGTCTACACAGCTTCAGCCCAAAAATAGGTTGGTAGCTTTGCTTCATCAAGCATAGTTCGTGCAGCTTCAATAAGAGTCATGTTCTTTCTTTCTACAACTCCATTCTGCTGTGGAGTTCCAGGTGCAGAAAATTCCTGCTTTATTCCATACTCTTTGCAGAACTCTTCCATGATTGAATTCTTGAACTCAGTGCCATTATCACTTCTTATTATTTTAATATAATCTTTGACTAATATATCCAGCTGTCTGACATGATCAGTTAGAGTAGATGCAATTTTATTCTTCTTGTTCAAGAAATACACCCAAGTGTATCTTGTGAACTCATCCACTATAACCATAGCATATTTCTTCTTTGCAATGGACATGACATTGACTGGACCAAATAGATCAACATGCAGTAAGAAATAAGGCCAAGAATTGAGGATTCAGTTTTGCTCTTGAATGAAGATTTTCTTTGTTTTGCCTTTTGACATGAGTCACAAAGACCATCAGGAGCAAATATAGATTTTGGAAGTCCTCTCACAAGATCTTTCTTTACTAGCTCATTTATGTTATTGAAATTTAAATGAGAGAGTCTCTTGTGCCAATTCCAGCTTTCTTCAATTGATGCTCTGCTTAACCGACAGATTGCAGAACCATCAGAATTTGTTAAAAGTCTGGCTTCATATATGTTACCATGTCCGTAACCTTTCAGAACCACTTTGCCTGTAGAATTACTTACAACTTCACAGTGTTCTTCAAAGAAATTCACATGATAACCTCTATCACAGATTTGACTCACACTTAGCAGATTGTGTTTAAGTCTTGAGACAAGAGCTACTGTTTCAATTATGACATTCCCAAGATTGATATTGCCATATCCCAGAGATTTTCCCATGTTGCCATCTCCATAAGAAACTCCTAAGCCAACTTTCTCCACAAAGTCTGATAGCAGGGCTTTATTTCCAGTCATATGTCCTGAACATCCACTGTCCAGAACTAGGATATTTTTCCTGTTGCCCTGCAATCACAAACACCACTATTGGTTAGTTTTAAGGACCCAGACTTGCTTGGATCCTTTGGCCTTTTTAAGTTTGTTAGCATTTGTAGCGGATTTAGTTTCAGAGTTTATGCTAACATGCTTTTTATCAGACTTTATATCAAACTTTGCATCAGAATTTACACTAGAAGGAATTACACTAACTTTCTTTAAAGACGGTTTTATTTGATAATAATCATAGTACAAACTATGATATTCCTTACAAGTATAAATAGAATGCCATAAACTACCACAATGAAAACAAGGATTTTATGGTTTAAACCTAGCAGACTAACTCTTAACTCCTGATCTAGGAGGTAAAGAGTTTATATCTTTATTTTTCGTGCAAAAAGAAGCAAGATGGTTAGAGTTTCTACAATTATAGCATTTCTTTCTAGGAGCATTAGGAATAGGCATATAATTATTGCTTTTATTCACACCTTCCTTTCCATTCCTTTTTTTCCTAGCTTCCTTTACCTTTTTCACATTTTTAATCTCTTTCAGCTTATACTTAAGCTACTTCTTAGTCATTAAACATATGTTTACTTCAGTTGGTTTATCCTATTTTAATTTGTCAGAAGTTGACTTTTCTTTGACTTCTGTTTTAGAGTCTTTCATCTTTTCAGATTTAGACTTGTCAGAATTTGACACAAACTTGATAGGATTAACTTTAGGCTTTTCAGCTTTCTTGGTAAAGTTTGGTTTAGATGATACAGTTTCATTTTCTTCTTTATCATCTAGGTAACCTAGTCCTTCTTTCCAATTTCCATTTTCTAATATTTTCTGAGTTGTTCTTCCAGAGTTAGTCCAAGCTTTGATTATCTCTTTTTCCTTTTCCAGTTCAGATTTGAGAGATTTATTCAATTTTAGAAGTTCATCTCTAACATACAAAGCTTCATCTCTTTCTTTCTGAGTTTGATGGAATATAACTAACTCTTTTTTTAAGTAGTCATTTCTGTTTTTAAGAGCAAGACTTTCAGATTTTAATCTTTCATTTTCTAAAGTCTGATCTCTAAAACTAATGAACATGGTTTTAAGATATAATCTTAGCTCAGAAATATCATCAGTATGAAAAGTAAGAGTTGAATGAGGTACCTTCAATTCAGTAGTTTCAGAACTGCTATCAGTATTTTCCATCAAGGCATAGTTCACCTCTTCTTCAGAATCTGAAGTGTCTGCCCAGTTTTTCTTCTTTGTGATAAGTGTCTGGCCTTTATCACTTTTTCCTTTCTTGCAGTCAGGAAAGATGTGGCCTCTTTCACCACAATTGTAGCATTTGATATTTGAGTTGTCTCCTATGTCAGACTTTCCTCCTTTGCCTTCAGTCTTTCTGAACCCTTTCTTTTCAGAACTTCCACCTTTCCTGAAAAACTTCTTACCCTTTCTGAATTTCTTGCAGGCTATTTTTGTGATACCCTTCACCATAAAAGCACACAGTTGTATCATCTCTGCATCAACATCCACTTCAAATAAATTTTCAGATTCTGAATCATCATCATCAGAATATGATGACTCTGAATCAGACTGTATGATGAGAGCCTTTCCTTTGCCCCTCTTTGAGACAACCACTTTAGGAGATTCCTCGTCAGCTTTAAGTGCAACTGTCTTTGACTTTCTTCCATGCCTTTTGCTCCTTTGATCCATCTCAAGTTCATGAGTCTTGAGCATACCATAAATTTCATCAAAAGTAGTTTCAGCAAGGTCATAGTTGTCTCTTATGGTAGTAGACTTGAAATCCCAATTTTCAGGAAGAGCTAAAAGGAATTTTAGATTTGAAGTTTCAAGATCATATTCCTTGTCCACCAGTGACAGATCATTCAAGAGTTTGGCAAACCTGTCATATAAATCAGTTAATGATTCATCAGCTTTTGAATCAAAGTGCCCATACTCTTGTGTGAGTATAGTCTTCATGTTCTTTTTGATGGCTTCAGTTCCCTGGCATCTTGTCTACAAAGCATCCCATATTTCCTTTGCATTCTTGCATCCAATTACCCTGTTTGACATGACATTGTCAATTGCACTATGCAGCAAATGCCTTACCCTTGCATCCTTGGCAATAGATGAGATATCTTCAGGTGTGTAATCACCTTTCTCCTTTGGTATCATCTTTGCTGGTTGATCAGCAACTGCAACAGAGAGCTTGGTAGGCTTATATGGTCCATCATTAATTATATCAAGGTATTCTGTGTAATAACCCCAAAATTTTTCAACTTTTTGTAACCCTTGTGAATAGTGTTTTAGCTGAATGAAGAAACTTTTCACGCCACACTATGTAGGGGTTCTGTTATGGATATTCTGGGATATTATTAGTACTCTATGTAGTATATAAGTGTATGTAAAGATCGTCGGAATCCAATTCCGAACACTTTGGTTTTTCCCGGAAATCCACAAGATACGGAGAGAATTGAGTATAAGGTAACAGGATAAAAAGGATTTAAATTAAAGGATTATAATAGAGGATCATAAAAAGGAATATAATGTATTGAGAAAGGTTAAGGGAACCTAAGTAATAAGATCCCGGGTATGATCCTTCAAACGATAAACGAGAACGAAAGTTAAGCGAACTGTATAACAGATCAGCGGTCATTAGGCAAACGATTAGGAAGTTAATCAAAGGGATTAGTGTGAATGATGTCATCCAACCAATAGAAAGAGGACAAGGAAGGGAGGATGACATCATGAGGATGACATAAGCATGACATGGGAAGGAAGGAGGTGTGGTGGCTTTGTAACCACACAAATTCAAGGGCAAAAAGGTAATTGACTAAAGCAAGCACAAAAACCAAGCAACCAAGCCAAGCAAAAATCATTTTCATCAAAAATCAAAAAGCAACCAAGGCTTTGTTCTTGAAGCTCTCGGCTTTTTACTATTCATTAGGCAAGAACAATTCAAAACTCAAGATCCAAGCTTCCTAAATTGGTAAGATAATTCCCTAATCATCTTCATGCTTAGTTGGGACTATATCATGAGTTTAAGCCATTAATTCCTTCTCAATCTTCTTCATTTAATCAAAGAAGAAGACTATGAATAGTGTTTTCAAGTTTTTTAACTTGAAGTTTTCTTGTTTTTCTTGAAGATCCAAGCTTTCCTAAGACTTCTCAAAGCTTCTTAAGGCTTCCTAGCTCATCCCACCACTTCAAGGAAGGTATACCATCTCCAAACCCTAGATCCCTATGTATTATAAGATGATTTTGATTAGTAGGATGATATTGTAGCTTGTTGTTGTGATTTAGAGTTTGGGATTTGGAATGGTAGTAAAATGGAATGGTAAATGTTGTGGTTTTGATTAAAAGAACTTAAGTATGGTTATATTAAGCTTAGGCATAAGTATAAATGATTAAATTGAATTTGTTGGGGTTGTTATGATGTGATGAGGATGGATGTTGGTTGTATGTTGGATTTGAGGTTGGTTTGTGGTTGGTTTTGAATGGTTAAAATTGGGAAATCGCGTAAACATAGCCGTCGTAACGTCCGATTTTCTTTGGACTGTTTTTGTGCATAGCATTAGGACCCGAGAACCCCCTGCTAGATTATGACCACTGCAATGTTTAGATAGCTCATGTTACGATCTTCGTTTTGATATGTAGTTCGTTCGATTCCGATGCACGGTTTAGGAGAAACGACCGTTTCAAGTAACGGCGTTTCGCGAACGAAACTTTTTCCCTCGCCTTACTTTGAAACATAGGTTAAAGACCAAAAAGGTTTAATTAATGTATGAAACATTTATGGTAAGTGTGTTAGGCAGTTGGTAAGACACTCGCGAAGGAATCGCTTTAAAACTCGTAAAGGTTAAATTATTAAAAATGGTGGAGCCGCGGGTACCCGAGTGACTTAAGCAAATCAGTGAGCGCAAAACAAGCGTTAGAGTCTAAGTTAGTTAAAGTATAGATTTACAAGTGATTTTGGTTTAATTCCAACTTACTTGTTGTTTATAGGTTATCAGACTCGTCCCGAGCCTTTCTCACCCCCAAGTCGCTCAGGCAAGTATTCTATCCGTTATACTGTTGTTGTGATGTATACATTTGTATATGCATGATCTTGCGATAAATGCATATTGGTTATTTAGCAAATTCTTGCGATATATTGTAGCATGTGATATGGTATATATGCATGCCTGTTTCATATTCTTGAAATATATATCTGTTGGTTCAGTTGATAATACCTATGCTAGAGAATAGCGGTAACTTGCATATACCCTTAGTATAGGGACCCAAAAGGTGAAAATATTTTCTAAAAACCGGGAGTCGAGGATCCCGAGTAATCTTGTATATATGGATATGGATATATATATATATATATATATATTTATATATATTTATATGATTATAGTTTTCCAAACTATTAATCGAATAAGGTTTATTCGATAACTTTAGCTTTATTTTATTATTGAATATTATTTTGAATATTCATTCGAGGGCTTATGACTCTTTTATATTATTTATTGAATATTATTTGAATATTCATTCGAAGGCTTATGACTCAGTTTATATTATTTATTGAATATTATTTGAATATTTATTTGAGGATCTATGACTCCGATTATTTGCTGAAATTTATTCTTTATTTTATTAAAGAATAAGGTGTTAATAATCAAACTTATTTTCGATTATTCAAATAAAGATAATACTTTCATATAAGTATATCTTTGGTTATTTAATACTCGTTTCAAGTATAAGTTTTAATACTTCTACTTCAATTATTTTTATAAAGATTATTCTTTATGGGAATATAATTTAAATAATAATATTCAGTCATTTTCTAAATATTCCGGGGACTGATTTACTTCATTAAATCAGCTTTACTCCAAACACTCTATAAAGTGTTTTCGAGTCTTCAAAATGATTTTTAAAGTCAGAGCGGATTCCAAAACTCATTTTTATATTTAAGATATTCCTTTTTAAGGGGATTTAAATACTCGCTCAAAACCTGGGGAATCCGGCTCTGTGGTGTATTTTATATTCGCAACGAGGTTGCAGTTTTGGTAAATGAATTGATTACTTGCCCAACGTTCGGGAAGTAAGCCCATCTAATTGAGTCGGCATAAGCGACAGGCCGGGGTACGGTCTATGAATGTGTAAGTGGCTGGGTGGCAGTCCATCAACGCGTGAGGGGCCGGGTAACGGTCTAGCGCGAGGTCCTAATGCGGCCAGGGTGATGACCGGTGAGGAATTCATCCATCTACAGTAGAAAAGGTTACTTATTGGTATCTTTGCCTGATCAGCAAGATATCTGGTTTATGCCAAAATTCTTTCCTTTCCAAAATTCATTGGATGTTTCAAACTCTGTTCATACTTCATATAACAGAGGTTCCAGGAAATGTTTAAAGAGATATATATATGTGGATATATATATATCGGGACTAAATAAAGTATCTCATAACTTTTTCATTCAATAATATTTCAAAGATTGAATCTATTCAAGTCTTAACTTGTGGTCTCATCTATGGGATGTTTTTCTTAAAACTTATAATACTTTGAACGGTGGTAGTTCAAGTAGTTTTATAAATGATATAAGTGTGGTGAAGTATTGGTAACTTCATTCCTTGTTTTTACTTATATCTAGTAAGTAATTATCTTACACACGATAAAGATTCTAGTAAGTATCCATTTAGATACTTATATTATTGTTATCACTATGTATTATCTTGCGAGCTGTAAGGCTCACTCTTGCTTTATTTCTTCATCACACAACAACAGTTAGGAGAGATGGCCAGACTCCAGCAGACCCAGCGCAAGCGCGTGGGAAGCGTCCCGCGTCTTCCCGATGATGTTGTAGCTGCTATAGCTGCAGAGGTAGATCCATTGTAGTTCAGACCATCTACTTTTGAGAATCAAATTATGTATAATTATAACTTGTGGCAGATAATGGCAATTAACTGTAAATTTATCAAGTAATCATTTTGGGTTGTAATAACTTTTAAATGGTGGATTCAAAGACTTGTACTTATTTCAATTTCATCTCTGAGACTATAACGGGTTGTGGTGTGTGTTAGTATGGGGTCACAGCATGAGGTTATTTATTATTAATTAAGTGAAGTGATATTGTGGAAAGAAAGACCGTGACAACCCGGATCCCCGACCCCGGATCTGGGGGTGTTACATTCTGGATCTGTGGCTTCCAGAAACATAACCATCTTTACCTTCCATATAGGATACTTAGATGCTCTCAGTATGGGAATTCTAATACTCTCATATCGACTGTGGGTTTGATTGTTTTGAGTATCTTGAGTTTTGGTGGGCTTAGGTGGAGTTTGTGTTTCGTCAGACATGATTGTAAATTGGATCTCAATGTTTATATATCAAAAGAGAGGCTCTGATACCACTTGTTAGGTCACACAACACTATAGAAGGGGGTTGAATATAGTGTTTATACAATCAAATAGATTTAGAACACAAAGTATGTAACAGTAATCAAGTTTATTCAATATAATAAGCTCTGTTACAAAGTAGGTTAAACTACTCTCTCAGTGATGAACAATATCACTAAGAGCTGCTAGGTTACAATGAATAATGTTCTCGTTAATGATAACACATATAGTATAAACCCTAAGATGTGTTTATATAGTACACAGTTACAAGATATCTTCTAATTGATATGGAATATAATTATGTCTCCTAAAATATATCAATCAGATATTATCTACTGTAGTTCTATAGTTTTCCAATTCTTCATGTATATCTTCTTTTGTTTTAGTCCAGATCATCTCCTGTAAATCAGCCGCATTCCTTATCTGAAGTCTTCCCGCACTTAAGTCCTGATATATCTTCTGACACCTTAAGTTCTGATATAAGTTCTGACTTCAGTAAGTCCTGATTTCCAGTAAGTCCTGATAACTCCTGATAATAAGTTCTGAAACTAAACACAACATATTAGACATGACATCACAAATATATCTAACAAGGTGTGCCTGTGTTTGTACTTCCACAGGATCAGGACCCATTGTTGCACTAGATTGAACTATATTGGTCCTCATGTAAGACATAGGGTAAGGATAGGTCTTAAATCTTTCAATCATGAAAAGTGCTAACTTAAGACCCACATGTACCTTATTCTTAGTAGTAAGTGATCCATATATGATTTTGGACACTTGCTTACAGTTGCCTATTAATGACCTATCTACACCTTCAAGCATATGTATGTCATTTACTTTATGATTTAAAGCAGACATAATGAATCTAGGAAGAAAATTTTCTTTACCTTTTGAAGTGAATCGTATGATGAGCCTGTGCTCAATTCCTCCAGAATGTAGTGTCCTACATTAATCTGTTTATTGTGAGCCATTGAGTAGACCAGCTTCTGAACAACACTAGAAATGTTGTCAAATTCTAATTTCCTATATGTGAAAGCTCTTATCACAGAATCAAACAGAAAGGACCACTCCCTTCTCAGATTTTTCTTGTTCAAGCTAGCCAAGTTAATCTTCTCAGAGTAGTTGATAAAATCCAAGAATTCATACAGCTCCTCCTGAGTTAGAATCCCTACTACTTTGTCAGTTGGAATGTTCAATGTCAGGTACATATCAGCTTCAGTTATCTCAACCCGTTGTCCTTTGATTTGACAGTTAACCACTAGACTAGAAGATTGGTCTTCATGCACAACTGTCCTAGCTATAGTTGTGTTCCAGAAATCACCCAATACATCTAGATAGAGAACTGGGTTAGTTGTGAGAGCTCCAACAAAGTAAGTTTCATAAAAGAACTTGACAAAGCTCTTGAAAATATTATTTTAAGCCATTGGACGGTAGTTGCTTGCTGGGCTTCGCAACTCATCCTTTTAATATTTCAGGTTTCCCCTAAGATTTGAGTTGGATAACATTGAAGTTCGAGGACCTTAGTATCGGAGTAGATTGACTTTTGGACTTTCGTTAGCTGCGCTTTTGTAATAACAACCTTTGTAATAGGATTTTTTATCACTAAATTGAATTTTATTTTAGTTTCCATTTAAAATTAAAAGTGCGGTAGTCGGGCTGTTACACTCATGCATACCATGAAGTGTGAAATGCATAGTTGAGCAAAATCTTTGAATTTTGGCTAAATAAACTATGAGTTAATGAATTATTTCATTGTTAAAGTTACTACCAACTTGCAAGTACCATGCTCAATTTTCAAATTTCAAAAATGTATAACCAAAATCGTAAAAACTTACTATCGTAATATCGAACGGAGTCGTAAAAACTTACAATTGTAGTATTGAACAAATTAAAAATTACATAAATGTAAATATAAGTTGTTTTTAACAGAAAAATGTTAGATTTTGAAATATCGCCATTTAAGTTGATATTATATCATTATCAATGTCAAAACATGTCAACTAAACTTGATCTAATGTACTTAGATTTTTAACCTTTTGAGCAAAGTCATAGTTTAATGGGATGTCAGTTAATTGTCAATGTTATAATTTATCAATTAATATTATTATAATCCACCTAGTTTTTATCTCAGTAAATAGAATTTCAAATCCAATCTATCATCTAATTTCATAACATAATTTTTTTTGTTACTCTCCAATTGATCAATGGATATGAATACGTAATTAACATTAAATCTTCTATAATTAGTAAATATAATGTCATATATGCGTGTGTATTTACGTAAAATATTAATTTTTAATTATTTAGTCGATATAATGTTCATATGTCTTGTCTCGGTAATTTTAGTCTATAGAGTACTTAACAAATAAAATATATAAATATTGAAAAAACATGTTTTATTAAATTTTACTTCGATATAAGTGTATACATGATCATTAGTTATTAATTATCATCTTATATATGTAATTAATATATATAGTATTAATGTAGAATAAACTCAAATTATAATATTTATTTAGTTTTTTATTATAAGTGCATAATTGACTATAAGACTTTAATAATCATTTCTTACGTGTATTTTCATAAATGTAAATATAGTGACTACATAAAAAAGTATTATATTACTAATTAAAATATATGTTATGTGTTAATTTATTTATCTTCTTCGTAAAATAGTTACTTTCATATGTTAAATTTTGATTAATATTATTATTTAAATAGTAAACTTACACTATTTAGAAATATATAGGTAAGTCCAATTCTCAGTAAAAACTATTTTTATTAACATAATAATACACGAGTGCAAATTTTTCATTACATATTAATAAAATTTCTCACCAATTTTCATAAATAAAATATCTAAAATAAAATGTAATACGATAATGGTGATGTATTATATTATATTACATAATTTTTTTGGTCTGTATCAATTTATATTAGAGATATATGAAAATTTAAGTTAGTGATAACTGATAAGAGGTTAACAACCTTTTTTGTCGTATTTATAGGAAGTTCACGACGTGAATATATAATTGTTGACTTGCCGGTAAAAACTTGATACTAAGTAGTAAATTTTGAGTAAGAGACGTGCATGAATATGTGACTATATTATCATCGACTTGCCAGCAAATATTTGATAATACATGGTAATCTTTGTATTATATGGATAGAAATTTCGCGTAAGACAAAGTGAGACTACAATATTATCTATTTGTAAGCAAGTATTTGATATTTTATAATATTTCATGAATAATCATTTAAATTCATTTTTTAAAATTAATTATATGAATAATATCAAATTATGTGTGAAGTGAAAAATAAAATATCTTAATATTTACGGCACTCACATATTATGTGTATGATTTTTTAGATATTTAGTACAACACAGAGGGGGGTGAATGTGTTTTTTTGATTTTTAGCCTTTTTGAAACTTGTTTGGATATGGTGAATAAAGCACTTTATGATTTGGAAAGATATTGTGTCCAATAGAAATAAAATCACAGGCACAATATTTCAAAACTCACTTAATTTGTATTAATTAAGTTTGTCTTGCTACAAATTATGTGTTCTTAAAAATATAAGAACTCAGCTTCTTTCTTGAGAGAGTGCAAGAAAATTTAGATATGTTTTTGTTACTCTAAAAACAAAGGACCAGTGTTTACTTTATTGATTAGTAAACACAGGTTTACACAGCATGCAATAAGATGTACTAAACCCTTTTCTAAGCAATCTCTGAATCTTTCTATTTTTGGCTTAATAAATCTTTGCAAATCTTGTAGGTCTGTGACCATCCTTTGTCAGTTAATCTTGGCCCTTGATCTTGCACTCTTCAAACTGCTTTTGTAGACTTTTCAATCTAAGTGAATAGATCATTTATTGATTAATAATCTTGAATCTTTAACTTGTCTGTATTACTGTATTTCAGCTTCATGTCGAGATCTCCAGTTTGTTCTATAGAGAAGTGACATCTCGATAAGTATAATGACTTATCGAGATCTCTGAGTTCTCTATAAGTGTAATTGACTTGTTGAGGTCTCTGAGTTCTCTATAAATGTATTTGACTTGTCGAGGTCTCTAGATCTCTACATGTAGAAATGACTTGTCGGTATCTCTGAGATCTCTATATGCATTTTGACTTGTCGATATTTCTGAGATCTCTAATGAGAAATTGACTTGTCGATATCTCCAATCTTCACATCTTCATTTAACTTATCGATATCTCTGAGTTCTCTACATGCAGAAATGACTTGTCGATACCTCCAATCTTCACATCTTCATTTGACTTGTCGATATCTCTGGGACTTCTTTATAAGCCATTTTGGACTTCTCGATAAGTCATTCTAGAGTTCTCGAATGACTTCTCTATATAACGTGATATGTGACTTGTCGATATCTTAACTTAAAACATTTTTTATAAAATGAATTTATTCAACTCCAAGCTTCTACATCTTTTCTCTGAGTCGTGATCTTTGCTTGATCTTCTTCCAGAGTTTATTCTTGGGCTTGAAACTGTTTACAGAAAAATACTCCAGTCTAATCTTTTAATCTTTTTACAGACTCAAGAAATACAATACATAATACATATCATACAACTAAATCTCAGGATTGTCAATGTGACTTAGTCTTTTTATTATACAGGCATGTCTTGCACAACATGATTAACAATAAATGTTATTATATTGTGTGGCATACACATGTATGTGTGAATGAGTAAATTCGAGTTCGATTTCCACTAACAATTTTATTTTAATAAATATTAAATATAATGACAAATTAGTCATTACAAATTATAAATAAAACATTTCACTAATTTTATACCCATGCTGGTGCGTTATATAAAGATAAATTCAATTTTCTAAACTTAACTAACGAATAATCTAATAATTATGTTTGAAGTGAAAAAAATAGTGTCTTACTATTTACAACACTCATATATTATGTGATTAATTAAAAACACATGTGACATTATAGTGTAGTGATATGAATATTTATATTTAAATGTATATACTCGAGTTCGATTTCATCTAATAATTTTTTTAATAAATATCGAATATAGGGGAAAATTAGACATTTCAATTCATTAATAAAATATCTCACTAATTTATGCCCATGTTGGTGTATTATATAGATAAAGGATTTATTTACGAGAAGTTAATTTTGTCAAAAAAAAGAATGAACAAGGTATTGATTTTGGTATTTCTTAATAAGTTGTAGGGATCTTTCATTTTACTCGGGATGTTTTTCCTATGTGTTTGTATTTAAGTTTTCTTCTTTTTCATTCTACATTTTTATCTTCCTTTGTTACTCATTGTATTCCATGTTCTTAGAGTTGTCATATTATTAGAGTAGTTAATGGACAAAAGTAGGAGGACACATAAGGACAAGGATGGAGAGGAAGTAGCGAGAAGTTATTATGTGAAAAAAATAAGAACATTTTGGAAAAAGGTATCGATGATGGTATTTCCTAATAAGATCAAATTTCCCTTTTTATCTTTTTTCGTACGGATCTTTTTTTTCTCTGTATGTTTGTATCTGAATTCTCTATTTTTCTTCTCCATCTTTATCTTCCTTTATGGTCAATTGTCTTCCCTACTCTTAGAGTAGTGATTGGCCGAAGTTAAGAGGATACATGAGGGATATAAAGGAAGTGGCAAGATGACAGGGTATATGGACGTTAGACACGCAGGGGTTTATGTGGAGAGATAAGGAGTAAAAAGGAGGGCTACGTTAATTGAAGGAAATTTTCTTCGTTTGTGTGGCCCATTCTTACGAAGGATGTACTCTTACGGAGACAACACATATGGCAGTGGTTACTCATTTGAAGAAGTGACCTGCATGCTGAAATATTACGTAAGCCTATGTCCGTATGCTCAAGATATAATAATGAGGGGACCTTTGGAAGCCGTAAGCAAAGGTCTTTGAGCAAAGGTGTTATATATATTTGATAATGTCATGACTAATATGATTTATGTTTAGTTTTCAGATCTTAATTAAACATGATAAATCAGTACTTATTGGAAGTCAGGACTTAAGGATATCAGCACTTATATTATCAGGAGATAATCATCAGAAGATGGATATCAGAACTTAAGTACTGAAAGATGTTCAGATAAGGACAACAACTGATTAAAGGAAAGAAGATCGAGATAAACATAAGAAGAGATATGCATGAAGAAGGAATTATATGAAGAATAGAATACTTGGAAGAAAAGATATCTGATTGATATATCTTAGGAAGCAGAATTATATTCCATATCAATTAGTGATTATCTTGTAACTGTGTAGTATATAAACACAGACATAGGGTTTACACTATAAGTGTTATCATATTCGAGAAGACTATTTATTGTAACCCTAGCAGCTCTCGTGATACTTGTTCATCACTGAGAGGTAACAGTTCCATACTGTAACAGAGTTTATTGTTTCAATAAAGTTTGTTTTCTATTACTTTAGTTATTAAAGTTCGATTTGATTGTACTTCACACTGTATTCACCCCCTCTACAGTGTGTGTGACCTAACAAGTGGTATCAGAGCCTATCTGTTAATGCAGAAACAGTTTAAGATCCAAACACAATCATGTGTGACATAGAAACTCCAACTAAGCCTACCAAAACTGAAGAACCTCCAAAGACACAAATTCAAAGTCGGTATGAGACCATCAGAGTTCCCATATTGAGACCATCTGAATATGCCATATGGAAGGTGAGGATGACCATGTTTCTGGAAGCTACAGATCCAGAATATCTTGATAGAATCAAGGAAGGACCTCACAAACCAACCAAGCTCGATGTTGCAGTTGCAGGTGAAGCAGCAAAGACTGTACCAAAGGAGAAGAGTGATTATACTGCTGAAGATATCGCATCAATTGCTAAGGATGCTAAGGTACGACACTTACTGCATAGTGTCATTGATAATGTAATGTCAAACATGGTAATTAACTGCAAGACTGCAAAGGAGATATGGATGCTCTGAAAACAAGGTGTCAGGGAACTGATACAATTAAAAAGAACAGGAAGACAATACTCACTCAAGAGTATGAACACTTTGACTCAAAGGCTAATGAGTCATTGACTGATTTATATGATAAATTTGTCAAACTCTTGAATGATTTGTCAGTGGTTAATAAGGAGTATGATCTTGAAGACTCAAACTTTAAATTCCTGTTGGCTCTTCCTGAATGCTGGGATTTGAAGGCAACAACAATAAGAGACAACTACAATCTTGATAAAACAACTCTTGATGAAATTTATGGAATGCTCAAGACTCATGAACTTGAGATGGAACAAAGAAGCAAGAGGAAAGGAGGAAAGTCAAGAACAGTTGCTCTTAAGGCTGAAGAAGAATCCCCCAAGGAAGCTACCTCAAGGAAAGACAAGGGTAAAGCTCTTTTCACAAAGTCTGATACTGAGTCATCAAGTTCTAAAAGTGATGATGACTCAGATTCTGAAAGCTTGCCTGAGACTGATGCTGATGAGGAGATGATGAAGCTGTGTGCTCTTATGGTGAAAGGGATCACAAAGATTGCATACAGGAAGTTCAGGAAGGGAAAGAAGTTCTCCAGGAAAGGCACAAGTTCTGATAAGAAGAATTTCAGAAGATCTGAGAGCAGAGGAGGAAAGTATGACAGAGGAGATTATACCAATGTCAAATGCTATAACTGTGGTGAGAAAGGCCACATATCTCCTAATTGCAAGAAAGTGAAGGGTGACAAAGGCAAGGCTCTTGTCACAAAGAAGAAAAGCTGGACAGACACCTCAGACTCTGAAAGTGAGGAGAATCATACTTTGATGGCAAATGCTGATAAAGCAAGTGCTGAAAGCAGTTCTGAAGCTGTTGAATCAAAGGTACCTCAGACTACTTATGCTTTTCATACTAATGATATTAATGAGTTGAGAAGATATCTTAAAACCATGTTTGTTAGTTATAGAGATCAAACTTTAACATGTGAAAGATTAACTTCTGAAAATCTTGCTTTTAAGAAAAGAAATGATTTCTTAGAAAAAGAGTTAGTTATGTTCCATCAAACTCAGAAAGATAGAGATGATGCTTTTTATGTTAGGGATGAAGTGCTAAAAATGAATGAATCTCTAAAAACTGAGTTAGAAAAGGAAAGAGAGATTATCAGGACTTGGACTAACTCTGGTAGAACAACTCAAAATTTGCTAAGTAGTGAAAACTGGAAAGAGGGCTTAGGTTATGGAGAGAATAAGAGTGATAAAGGAACTATAGAAATTAAGCCTGTTGTTCAGCAAAAGCCAAAGTTAAAACCTGTTAAGTTTGTAGTAGTAAAGTCTGATAATGAGAAATCAGAAGTTAAAGAGGGATTAACTTCTGACAAACTAAAACAGGAAAAGACAGCTGAAGTAAACATAGGTTTAATGACTAAGAAGCAGCTTAAGCATAAGCTGAAAGATGTTAAGAATGCAAACAAGGTAAAATCACCTAGGAAAAATAGGAATGGAAAGGAAGGTGTGAATAAAAGCAATAATTATAAGCCTGTTCCTAAAGCTCCTAGGAAAATGTGTCATAACTGTGGAAGTTCTAACCATCTGGCCTCTTTTTACAGGAAGAATAAGAACATAAACTCCTTACCATCAAAGTCAGGAGTTAAGAGTCAGTCTGTTAGATATAAGCCACAAAATCCTTATTTTCATTGTGGTAGTTTATGGCATTCCATTTATACTTGTAAGGAATATCATAGTTTGTACTATGATTATTATCAAATAAAACCTTCTTTAAAGAAAGTTTCCATTATTCCTTCTAGTGTAAATTCTGATTCAAAGTCTGATAGTGTAAATTCTGATAAGAAAAATGTTAACATAAACTCTGATGCTAAATCCGCTGCAAATGTTAACAAACTTGATAAGGCCAAAGGATCCAAGCAAGTCTGGGTCCTTAAAACTAATCATTAGTGGTCTTTGTGATTGCAGGGCAACAGGAAAAACATCCTGGTTCTGGATAGTGGATGTTCAGGACATATGACTGGAAATAAAGTCCTGCTATCAGACTTTGTGGAGAAAGCAGGCCCAAGTGTTTCCTATGGAGATGGCAACATTGGAAAAACATTGGGATATGGCAATATCAATCTTGGGAATGTCATCATTAAATAAGTAGCTCTGGTCTCAGGACTTAAACACAATCTGCTGAGTATAAGTCAAATCTGTGACAGAGGTTATCATGTTGATTTCTTTGAAGAACACTGTAAAGTTGTAAGTAAATCTAAAGGCAAAGTTGTTCTGAAAGGATACAGGCGTGATAACATTTATGAAGCTAAGCTTTCAACAAGTACTGATGGTTCTGCAATCTGTCTGATGAGTAGAGCATCAATTGAAGAAAGCTGGAATTGGCACAAGAAACTCTCTCATTTAAATTTCAACAATATAAATGAGTTGGTCAAGAAAGATCTTGTGAGAGGACTGTCAAAGTCAGTATTTGCTCCTGATGGCCTCTGTGATTCCTGTCAGAAGGCCAAACAAAGAAAATCCTCATTCAAGAGCAAGACTGAATCATCAATTCTTGAGCCTTATCACCTACTACATGTTGATCTATTTGGTCCAGTGAATGTCATGTCTATTGCAAAGAAGAAATATGCCATGGTCATAGTGGATGAGTTCACCAGATACACATGGGTGTATTTCTTGCACACAAAAAGTGAAACTGCATCTATCTTGATTGATCATGTCAAACAACTGGATAAATTGGTCAAAGATTCTGTGAAGACAATAAGGAGTGATAATGGCACTGAGTTCAAGAATCTGATAATGGAAGAGTTCTGTAAAAATCATGGAATCAAGCAGGAATTCTCTGCTCCTGGAACTCCACAGCAAAATGGAGTTGTTGAAAGAAAGAATAGAACTCTCATTGAAGCTGCACGTACAATGCTTGAAGAAGCAAAGCTTCCAACCTATTTCTGGGCTGAAGCTGTGCAGACTGCTTGTTTTACTCAAAATGCAACACTCATCAACAAGCAAGGAAAGACACCATATGAGATGGTGAAGAAAAAGAAGCCAAATCTGAAGTATTTTCATGTATTTGGATGTAAGTGTTTTGTTCTCAAGACTCATCCTGAACAGCTATCCAAATTTGATCTAAAAGCTGATGAAGGAATCTTTGTTGGATATCCACTTTCCACAAAAGCCTTCAGAGTCTATAATTTGAGAACAAGAGTGGTCATGGAATCTATCAATGTCTCTTTTGATGACAAGAAGATTACTGGACTTGAAGATTTTATTGATCATGATCAGCTGAGATTTGAAAATGAAAACTCAAATTCTGATATTGAAAATCCTGACAATTTAAGTCCTGATACTGCAAACTCTGATGGATTAAACTCTGATGTTATTGAAACTGTGGTGACTACGCCAAAGGAAGATGCACATATGCAGGGGGAGCATACTCAAGATCTTACCACATCTCAAGAAGCATCAGAACATACATTTGGCTCTTCAAGTTCTGATTCGTCAAGTTCTGATAAGCCAAGTTCTGATAGTTCTGAAAATCTAAATTCTGAAGAATCCAACTCAGAGAGCATAGTTTCAGGGGGAGCATCAGAAAATGAAAATGAAGACAGCACGGATCATGGGGCAGCATCCAGTTCTAGAGAAAACCTTCCATCTGCAAGGAAGTGGACTAAATCACATACACCTGATTTGATAATTAGAAATCCTGATGCAGGTGTTAGAACTAGAACAGGTACTTCAAATGAATGTCTTTACAATTCTTTTCTTTCTCAGACTGAGCCAAAGAAAGTGGAAGAAGCTCTTCAAGATGCTGATTGGGTGCAAGTAATGCAGGAAGAGTTAAATGAATTTGAAAGAAACAAAGTCTGGACCCTAGTGCCAAGACCAAAGAATAGATCTGTTGTTGGTACAAAGTGGGTATTCAGAAATAAAACTGACAGTGATGGCATAATTACAAGGAATAAGGCAAGGCTGGTTGCAAAAGGATATTCTCAACAGGAGGGAATTGATTATGATGAAACATTTGCACCAGTTACTAGGTTAGAAGCCATAAGGATATTTTTGGCTTATGCTGCTCACAAAAAGTTTACTGTCTTTCAAATGGATGTAAAAAGTGCTTTTCTCAATGGAGAATTGGAGGAAGAAGTATATGTGGAACAACCTCCAGGCTTTGTAGATTCCAAATATCAAGATTATGTCTACAGGCTTGATAAAGCACTTTATGGACTTAAGCAAGCTCCTAGAGTATGGTATGAGACTTTAAATCAATTTCTTCTGGAAAGTGGATTTAACATAGGAACAATAGACAAAACACTGTTCTACCTCAACCATGGAAAGGACTTACTTCTGGTCCAGATTTATGTTGATGATATCATTTTTGGGTTTACAATGACAGACTTTGCAAAAAGTTTGCCAAACTGATGCAGTCAAGGTATCAGATGAGTATGATGGGGGAACTTAGCTATTTTCTGGGTCTTCAAGTCAAGCAGAATGAATAAGGCACTTTTATTTGTCAAACTAAGTACACCAGAAACTTGCTGAAGAAATTTGGAATGCAAGATTGTTCTAGTGCATCCACTCCCATGGCCACTACAACAAAACTGGACAAGGATACTGGTAAATCAGTAGATATTACTGATTACAGAGGTATGATTGGCTCTCTACTCTATCTAACTGCTAGTAGACCTGATATCATGTATGCTACCTGTCTTTGTGCAAGATTTCAAGCAGATCCAAGAGAACCTCACTTAACAGCTGTGAAAAAAATTTTCAAGTATCTTAAGGGAACAGCTGATCTGGGATTATGGTATCCCAGAGAATCAGATTTTAAACTAATAGGTTACTCAGATGCAGATTTTGCAGGTTGCAAAATTGACAGGAAAAGCACAAGTGGAAGCTGCCAATTTCTTGGAGGCAGATTGGTTTCTTGGTTCAGCAAGAAATAAAAGTCAATTTCCACATCAACTGCAGAAGCAGAGTATATTGCTGCAGGAAGTTGTTGTGCACATTTTCTTTGGATGAAGAATCAGTTATTGGATTATGGGTTAACATATTTTAAAATCCCTATTTTCTGTGATAATCAAAGTGCTATTGCTATGACAGGTAATCCAGTTCAACACTCTATGACAAAGCATATCAGCATAAGGTACCACTTCATCAGGGAACATATGGATGAAGGTACAGTGGAATTGCACTTTGTTCCAACAGATCAACAACTAGCAGATATCTTCACAAAACCATTGTGTGAAGCTACTTTTACAAGATTGGTAAATGAACTTGGAATGGTTTCAGGTTCTTTCTCTAAATCTGCTTAGTTTTGTTCTGATGCATCAGACTTTATGCTCAGTATTTACAGAAATTACTCTCCTTGTGTATTCTGTGCTTAATTGAAAATTTGCTTAAGTACTGACTGTTGTCTGATATACGTTTCTAAACTCTGATAGTAATATGTCTGTTAATGTAACTACTCAATCCTATGAGGATACCTGTGCTAGATGCTGACCTAGTAGTCTTCAATAAACAAGGGATCCCATGTTAGAAGTAATTATTTCTGTGGAAATCTATTTACACAAGAAAATTCTGATATTGAGCTTAGTTTAATTTACTTGGTCTATCTTATTACTAAGTCACAAACTAGAATAATGCTTCTCATCTGTTAAGTTCTGACGCTAGTAAATCTGTTGCATGTACTAAGTGCTGATAAACCTCTCTTATCAAAAGAAAAAGAAAAGAATCAAGGATTAAAATTCAGGCACTCCTTTGAGATCTAGAGTGCAAATGTGGAAGGGACGACCCAAGTGCATTGTTGGTATTAAGTAAATATGCATCAGAAAAGCAAAATATTTTCTTGGTGACTTTTCACACTCTATGATTACTGGAGAAATACTCTGATAATAGCATAAATTCTGATAAGCAGTCGTGACTCACTTACACTGAAAAGCCACTGTAAAATAGAATTTAAAAAGATGCACAAAATTAGCACAAAATAGTTGAGGTGGACTCAAGCATGAACTCATTCAATAGTAGGTTTCAGAATAATGACAGGTTTTTAGTAAAGTTTTAGTTATGCCTTATTTCTAAGATGTACTGAAGTGAATCAGACTTTACTCTTTGTCTGATATTTAGCTTAATGCACACACTAAACACTCCATATGAATGATGAAAATAACTGTGGTGATCTATGTTATTTTAGATGAACAGTTTCTGTGTCACATTACATAAATTCTGAGGACAAGTTCTGATTGCATGTTCTGATGATTAAGTTTTGAAGAATCTAAATCATAATTTGTGCGAGGACTTACTAAGATAGGCATTCATTTTTCGAGTTAAGAAATTATGTTCTGATAACTGTTAAGTTCTGATATAAGTCTAAGTTATGATATTAAATTCTGATTCTTTACTTGACTTATTTGTGGATAAAATCTAAAAACAGTTTCATTTTAAATCAGACTACGTTTGGGTAGAATATTAACAGTCAATATCATTAGGGATAATGGTTCACATACATGTACAGTAATTTTTACTTGTTACTTGTGTGCATTAACCCTGACTTAAACTTCCAATGACTGTTTTCCTTCTTCCAAGTCTGGGGAGACGAGGTAGAGTTAATTCTACCTGTCAGCATTAAATTTCTTTGCGTCTCCTGGCATTCTTTTGCCTATAAAAACAACCACTTCACATCAGCCTTCATATCAACTCTTTAATCACAAACTCACTCTCATTTTACACTTACCACCACAAATGGCTGCATTTGGCTGGTTTTACAACCATGGCGATGAGACTGTACATGTCTTTTTAAATGGGATTCTAACTCCATACCATATCGCCAACATCCCTCACAATCTCTGGATTCAATTTCCAGCGGCTATTAAACGTGATCTGCTGGCAGTTCGAAGAGAACTTCACCTTCATTGTCTTCGAAAGCAGGAGCAAATAATACGGCTCGCTATTCTCTTTGTCGAGAGTAGGAAGAAGAAATAATTTATTTTCTTCTTCTTGTTTTTCTTCATCATCAGCTTTGTCAGGCTTCTTAGCTCAAGACATTAGTTGTTGATGTTAGGTTTAGCAGCTTAGGACAATCTTGTAAAAGTTCTGATGTAATTTAAATTTCATGAATGTATTCTCTTAATATATTAATGAAATTTCTTTTTTTGCAAGTTCTTGTCTCTGAGATGTTCTGAAATGCATTGATAAATCCTGATAAATATTCATGTTCTGATGACCATTAAAATTTAAATTTCAATTAAGTTCTGATTTTCCGTTATCAGTACTTGTTCCCTTGATTTATTTTGATCATTCTCACTCGAATTTTTTTTTCAGAATATTGGTGTTGCAGTGAAAAATAATTGAATAAGTGGAAACAGTTTCAATTTTGAATTAAAACTGATTTACCTTGATTAATGGAATTACTGGGTAAGTGGAACAGTTTTTCCTTGAAAAACTGCAAGTGGGTAAGTAATGATTACTGTTTTCTCGTGCCCATTAACTATTCATTATTACTGCATGTCTAACAGGTGTCCAACGGTTATATTTTTTTTTTCAAAGTATAAGTAAGACAGAGAGAGGATTTTCTAATCTTTTATTCATTTTTTTTCTTTATCTCTCTATTTACTTTTACTCACTTTCTACTCCTGACGTTGGTTCATTTTATCAAACACCTAACAGGCACTCTTAAATCTTGATTATTTTCATGGCACCTAAGGATTTGATCATTAATGGAGCTAAATTTGTTCCAAATAACTATGCTGCAATTCTTGATAATGCCGAAGCTCCGTCTGAGTTGCATTTTGTGCAAGATGTTCTTGCACACAGTGAAATCGGGTACGCATTGACCCAACCTTCAACCTTTTCAAGCCAACAAGTTCTGACATTGTGGAGGACTGCAAACTTTGATAATGGTGGTCACAATGGTACTCCAAGTATTGTTTTCGAAGTGGGTGATTCTACATATGGGGTAACTCCTGGTACAATTCGCAAGGCCCTACATCTACCAGAAGGATGTACTTTTTCAACCCCAGAGGAATCAGCTCTTAAAGAGTTCATGGCTAGTTTGGGGTATGAGCAGAGTTTGGCTAAGCTTGGACAGTTGAAACGGGCTCATATCAGAAAGGAATGGATCTTCTTCTTCGATTGCATCACTAAAGCTTTTGGGAACAAGTGTTCCAACTTTGATGCAATCCCTATAATGAGTCAGCACATCGGGTATGCAATTCTTAACCAAACTCATTTCAATTTTGCAACTGCTGTGATAGGTTTTATTGGGGATAGGATGACAAAAGATAGGAATGTTGTCTACTTTGATAGATTTTGTCAGCTTATTTTTAATCATTATTGTGCTGATAACCCCCAACCTACCACTGCCTTAACTCCATCTTTCAAAATTGCAAAACGAGCCT
Source organism: Apium graveolens (assembly GCF_009905375.1). NCBI lineage: Eukaryota > Viridiplantae > Streptophyta > Magnoliopsida > Apiales > Apiaceae > Apium > Apium graveolens. The sequence goes on along the minus strand of NC_133648.1, from coordinate 50,432,131 downwards.
TTAATGATTTGGTAAATGATGATGGTAAGAAGAAGGTGGTTAGATCCTTACAGATTCCTCAATCTGTAAAACAGATCTTAGTAAATGCTGATCCTGATACCTACAGATCTGTTTATCCTGATGTCCAACTAACCACCACATCTCAAACACCACAACACTCATCAGCACATACCACTCATACTACTCAACCTACCCTCAGACAATATCTCAAATCATATCTCTCCACTTCACAGACAGTTCAACCTTCATCCTCAGCATCTCCTGTGAAGCCTTCCTCTTCCAAGGCTAAGAGGACAAAGACAGTTCCCCAAATACATCAGAAGAGAAGGAGGATTGTTTTGAGAGATGAATCTGACAGTGAGGAACAGGTTTCTACATCAGAACCTGTTGTCAAAGAAGCTGAGAAAGTTCCTTCTCAGAAGGATTCTGCAATTGGGGGATCTAGGTTTCTCAAAAGGCTTAGAAGAATGACTGTTGATGAAACTCCCAAGGAATCCATATCTTCAAAGAGATACAAGAAACAGAGGGCAAAAAGGCCAATTTCAGATGATGAGGAAGCAGCAGCTAAGAAAGAAGATCAGGAATCTCTGATCTCACAAGAACCAGAATCTGCTAAAGCCACTGCTTCTCCATTAACTCCAACTAAGGAAGCTGCTACTGACAAGGCCAACACACCATCTATGTCTCCTAAGACTGTATCTCCTGTTAATTCAGGTACAAGTACTGATATTGATATCCAGAACTTGGTTGTGCCTAAAGTCCTTTACTTAGAAGCTCCAACAACAACTAATCCATCCACTACACCTGTTACTGATGCTGTTCAAACTCCAGAATTATCTACTACACCTTCTCTGCATCTAAATATTGATGATCAGAATATAGGTGAGCATCAGGATATGGTTGTTGATCAGAACTTGGAACCAGATCGGCAATTAGAGGATGATCCTGAAGGCTCCATTGCTACTCATACTGTTGTTTTATCCGAAGATACTGATTCTGTAAGTTCGGATGCTGCAAATGTCGGAGATACTGGTGATGCTGCTCCAAGTGCAGATGCTGATGAAGCAGGTCCTTCAGGACATGCTCCTTAACAAACTGTTCTTAAATATGAACTTGTGAAGAAGTTTGTTACAAGAGAAGCATCAGTGCCTTGGAGTGAAACTCCTGGAGGACAGGAGTGGACTAAGGAATGGAACTCAGTTTCCTGTGTTCCAAATGCAAAGCATCTTGCTGAGCACTTGACTAAAGCTGATGAGATGTTAATTACTGATGATTTCAAAACACAGCTTAGAGTCACTGCATTGTGTACTAAGCATCTACAAGGTCTTCATTCCACTACTCATGCAGAATTACATAAGATTCAGGAAGAATTCATTAAGCAAGAACAAGTTCAGAAGATTGACAAGAAAAAATTCTTCCAACCTACCTTTGACAGAGTTGCTTATATTGAGAAGACTCAAGAGACACAACAAGCTCAAATTGATGATATTCTGAAAAATCAAGCTTCTCAGCAATCTCAACTTAATGAAATCCAAGCCTCAGTGGAATTGCTTGTCTCTCTTCTATTACCTGCTGATGCCAAAAAGGGGGAGAAAGTAATTAAGTCCAAATGCAAAACTGATAAGACACTGAAGGGGAAGGATGATGAAAAGGATGACCAAGGAAAATCTGGAATGGGTAGAGGTCATAGTCAAGGTAGAGGTTTCTCATCAAGAAAAGCTGAAATCACAAGTCACAGGACAAGTTCTGATACTGGAAAAAGAATTAGTTCTGCTACTGGTAAAAGGATAAGTTTTGATGAACTTTTAGATCTTGATGAAGAAATGTCAAGACGGTTATTTCTTCAGGAAAATCCTGGAATGGACTTGGAGAGTTTGATGGAAGAAGAAGCCAGACTTAAATCAGAAAAAGTTACATCTAAATCTGCGGCTTCTCGTAAAAAGACACTTCCAAAACTCAAAGGCATTGTGATAAAAGAAAGGACAAATACTGAAGCAACATTGGCTAAATCACAACCGCAGATAGATCCAAGATCCAAGGGTAAAGAAAAAGTTGGTGAACCTATTAAGGTTTATGTGCCTCCTGAGAATGAAGAAATCACTGATGAAAAGGATGATCTTGCTCTGACTTTAAGAAAAGCTTTTAAGACAACCTCTGACATGGCTCAAGTTGTTCAGAGTCAAGAGACAGTAAGTTCTGATATTTCGAAGAAGCAAGTAACCTCTGACATAGCTCAAGTTAACTTGATATCAGAAGAAAAATCAAAGACACTCCTACCAGGATTCACTAAAGCAAAACAGACTCAACCTTTGAATACTGCTGTAAGTGGTTTTGAAGCAAGAGTAGTTACTGGAAAGGAAGCAAGAGATAAAACCGGATTGGGAAGTGCTGATGAAAGAAGAATACATAACACTACCAATGATCCAACTTCCTTGAGTGAACCAGGTATTGGAGCAACTCCTGAGAGATTGAATCAACTGGAATTTGTACAAATGGTTTACAATACCTACTTGAAAGAACACATCTTGTTGTACTTCATGACAGATGGTAGGGTTTATCATATAAGGCAAAATGTCATTCCATTGAAGTATTTTGAAGAACTGAAGCATGTACTATTCTTACTTCAAGTGAATGACAGATTGACAGGAAGTGCTGCAAACTATTTGAAGGATCAGATTCAGAGACAGAAAAGACTTTATTCTGTTAAGTCTGACAGCACATATGTTCCAAAGTACAGGGATCACAAGGATGATATAGTTGAAATGAAGCCCAACACTACTAAGATTATAACTACCTTTCTAGGTTACAGGGCTGTGGAATTCAATCTTGAGTCTGATAAAGCATATTTGATCAGACTGGATCAGGATATAAGGAAAGCTAAGATTAATGATCTCAGGGCTGCAATCTTTCAAATTGGTGAAGATACTGCAGAGCTTAAAGATGCTAAAAGGAGGATGGTTGATGAACTTAGATATGCTGAGAGATGTTTGTTGAAGAACTATCTCAGAACAACTCCTGACATCATAGAGATCAGAAGATGAAGCCAAGTCAAGATCTACAACTGATTAAATTCTGATATTTGTACAGACTGAAGCTGTTATCAGAAGTTAAAGATTGGTAAAGCTTTAAGGACTGTAAGTTGTAGCTATCTAGTCTAATTCTCATGCATTTGTACTTAATGTTTTTGACATCATCAAATATCTTTTAAACTTGTATAATATGCTAATTTACAAGTTGGGGGAGATTGTTAGATATATTTGATAATGTCATGACTAATATGATTTATGTTTAGTTTTCAGATCTTACTTAAACAGGATAAATCAGTACTTATTGGAAGTCAGGACTTAGGGATATCAACACTTATATTATCAGGAGATAATCATCAGAAGATAGATATCAGAACTTAAGTACTGAAAGACGTTCAGATAAGGACAGCAGCTGATCAAATGAAAGAAGATAGAGATAAACATAAGAAGATATATACATGCAGAAGGAATTCTATGAAGAATAGAATACTTGGAAGAAAAGATATCTGATTGATATATCTTAGGAAGCAGAATTATATTCCATATCAATTAGCGATTATCTTGTAACTGTGTAGTATATAAACACAGACATAGGGTTTACACTATAAGTGTTATCATATTCGAGAAGATTATTTATTGTAACCCTAGCAGCTCTCGTGATACTTGTTCATCACTGAGAGGTAACAATCCATACTATAACAGAGTTTATTGTTTCAATAAAGTTTGTTTTCTATTACTTGAGTTATTAAAGTTCGATTTGATTGTACTTCACACTGTATTCACCCTCTCTACAGTATGTGTGACCTAACAAAAGGTCTTTGCTTCGTAGACGAATGGCTTCGAATGCCATCAGTAGCCCCCTCCCGGGAGGGAAGGCTTTCTTTAGGAAATCAGAGGGTATATATAAGGTAGAAATAAATAATAAACATAAGCAAATTACCGAATGATTAAGTAGATTAATAAGATAAATAATATGAATAATTTAAAATAAAATGGTAAAATCGAACACCTACTAGACGACGTATTAAAAAGCGAGATAAAGGGGTGTGAAATACGAGGGACGTGGAGGTTACATATTAACTCCTCTTTCTCTCCTTTTTTCTTTTCTCTTCCCCTCCCCTTTATTCGACAACTGGTTTTCCAAGAAAAGTGGAACTGTTTTTGCTCAAAGCATAAAAAGGGGAACTTCCCTATTTCTTTTTATTTCTACATTATTTCACCACTCAAGTCTTACTCACAAAAAACTCGAGAGTCAAGAAGGACACGAAGAAGGAGCCATTACGCTTAGTCAAAAATTTTGATCATCTTTCATATAATATATTATCCATCTTTCATTCTCTTAATCATTATTTTGCTTTTTTGTATATTTATGTTAAAATCATTTGTTTGGACTACGTGTAGTGTTTATCATTCATATGAATATATATGTATGTATGTATGATCTGATTTCGAACCAACACAAAGGTACTACATATATATATGACTTAGTTTAATATATATGTGTAGTGTTGCATAATAAATAAGTGCACAAAATAGTAAAGAAGAGTACTTAATGATACACAATAGGTTGAGGAAAAGATTCGATAAAATGTAAGAATGAATATGTAGGGTGGAGTTGTGTTTGGGATGATGAGTGGAATTAGATCTCATCGGAGTAGTTGGGTTTTGGGGCACCGGTTTGAGAATGTGGGACCCTGTCTTTTCCCTTCCTTTATGGGTTTTTTCCTTTTCCTATCTTTCTTCATCAGTTTCACTTTGAGTATCTCATTTCCCTTGCTAAGAAGGGATCAATTTTTTTCTTTTGTAGAACAATCGGAGATGGGAAAACGAGGGAGATTCACAACTAATATAAGTTATAGCGAGATCATAACGAATTCAGAGAATGAGGCCCTATCGGCATCTCCAAAGACAAGGGACTAGTCCGAAAGTGAGGGATCTACTAAGAGTGAGTCTTCGATAAGCGATGACTCTACTTCTAAAGACGATCTTCCCATACGGGAATTTGTATCTAAGAGGAAGAAATTAGAAATTTTCTCAGGCCCTGGCCAGTGGAAGGGGAAGAAGGTGAGAGCCACCAAGAGTCAAAACTGGGGGATGTTGATGAAGAAAAAGTTAATATAGTGATGGGTAGTTATGTAGGGGATGCTAAGGGTTGATTGGATTGCCTCCAAAAAAATTTCAAGACACCTCAAAATACTCGTCGAGAGGATTATCTCAGTACCTACGGAGAGGCTTATTTTTACCGTCCTCGATACGGAATAATTTTTGACAATTCTTTTATAAAAAAATGAGGGAACCTGGATTACATTAACAAGCCTCCCAACGTTGTTGAGAGCTTCATTAAGGAAGTGAGATATGTCTTCCAGATTTTGAAGGAATATGAAATTAGGATTACTCTGAAGGATGAAAGGATCTGGCACATGTATGGAGAAAGTTGGTAAACATCCATTGGATTATTTCAGAGTTATCCTTTATTTGCCGATGTACATGTTCTTTCATACTCTTCTAACTAAAATGTGATTAGTTATCGGGCATTAGGGATAATTTTATGTGAAAAACTGCACATTCAAATATAATAATCTTTCTTAGTTTCTTTTGGTAGTCTTAAATAATAATTTGTATTATTTTATAGGGCAATTCAGATGATTAAGGACTACCATGTGACATGGAGTGTAGGTGCAAGTTACTTAATGACTATGACCTCATGAGGATATGATATAGTTGTAGATCTTGAGGCACATAAATGTACCTGCATAAAATGAGAGTTATCAGGTATGTCATGTTCTCATGCTTGTGCATGTAGAAGGTGAAGTAAAAAATATTTTGAACCTTACATTCATGCATGTTACATTAAATATTTTCTTAATGTTATCGGTACATTGTTGAATACATATGTCGTGAAGATGAGTGGAAGGAGACTCCATATCCCAAGCCTCTTCTTTCATAGGTTAGGCCTCAAACAGGTAGATCAAAGAATAAGAGGAACAAATTTAGTGATGCAGTTGTTTCTGACTCAACAATATTGAAAAGATAAACACGCAAATCAAATGCACGTACAATTAACTATACAGTATTGAGTATGGTCATAACATACGAACATGTCCAGTAAAGTTAAGTTAACTCTACACTTAGGTCATTTCATGTCATGATCCGCATCTTGATCTTATATTTGTTATACAAACATGAATGTTTGTTAATGATAGATTTCAGATATAGCTAATAGATGTGAGCAAGTTGTGAAGTCAAAAAAAAAAGTATACGAATAAAAATACGCTAAAACAGATGTTATAGCAAACCCCGCCGAACGTGAGATTCAAAATCCTTACAAATCTTGTGCCAGACTTAATTTTATTTACTGAGATTGTGAAATCTACCGCTGATTCAAGTCCACAGACTATCAAAATCCCTATCCAGGTTAATAACTTATCTACCAAAATATTTAGGAATTTTTTGTCTAAACTAAAAGAAAATTTAATGTGAAAAAATTGACAATTCCTTTTTATATGGAATGAAAATTGGTATGGAAAAATCTTTCAAAGCTAGTAATCATGATTGATAGAACCTTTTAAAGCTAGTAATCATGATTTTTATTGTATCGGTTGGTTAGAAGATCTTATGTTGTGTAATATGTTTTTGGCATATGGTTGACAAAGACGAGGGTCTTATTTATTATTCCCTCCTATTCTGTTGTGACATTTGCAAAAAACACACGTATTAAGAAATATTTAGTTCTTTATTTTATTTTCATATTTGTCCTTAGCTATTGCATTTAATTATAGAGTGATAGTGTGAGATTGCCCAAATATTTTTTCCAAACTTTTACTCGAATAATGTAGCATGACACATGCCAAATTTTTGATTTGGGGTTCATATATACATACTTGATTTCATTTATTATTAAAGAAAGTTACACATCATTATTTAAAGAAAAGTTTGGGGGGAATTGAGGGTCATAATTTTTCTCCTACATTAATTATAGAGCCAATTATTGGAACTAAAAAGATAAGGATATAGATGGAAAAAACTCTATAAAATGTATTGAAATAAGAAATGTGACAATTATTTTGGGAATATGAAAATTAAAAAAGGGGAAGAGGGAATAATAAACATGTATTATTTCTCTTTAAAAAAAACACATGTATTATTATCATTCTTTGTTCATAATACATTCTTTAAAGGAGTCGTCGATCAAATTATTATTCAACTCCACACTGTAGTATTTTATCCTAAGTTCATAGTAACAAATAATATACCCTTTTTTCTTTTTCAAAACATCAAATAATAGAACACTATTGTAGATTTGTCAGCCATAACATTTATATGATTTTTGAAGTTTTGACTTTATAAAACACAAATATTGACTCTTCTATAATTCACTCTCATCTTCTTCTTCTGATCATTAAAACAAACACCACACACCTCAGAAAAAACACACTAAAATAAAATGGAAAAATCCGGTTATGGTCGGGACGGCATATTCCGATCACTCCGGCCACCGTTAAATCTCCCCAAAGACCCAAATCTCTCTATGATCTCATTTCTCTTTCGTAACATCTCTTCTTTTTCCACCAAACCCGCTTTAATCGACTCCAATTCCGGCGTGACTCTCACATTTTCCGGCCTCAAAACCGCCGTCACAAACCTCTCCAGCAACTTACACCAAATGGGTATCAAGAAAAACGATGTCGTTCTCATTTTCGCGCCAAATTCTATCGAATTTCCGGTGAGTTTTCTCGGGATCATAGCTGCCGGAGCTGTAGCTACTACAGCAAATCCTGCTTACACAGTTACCGAGGTGGAAAAACAGGTTAAAGATTGTGGGCCCAAGCTTATTTTTACCGTCCCTGAGTTACTGAGCAAGGTAAAAAAGTTTAATTTACCAGTTGTGTTAATGGGTTGTCAAGAAAATTTAGATGGGTTAATGGGAAATTACAAGGTTACCCTTTTTACTGATATGGTAAAAAATAATGGGGTGGTGGTAAATTTACCAAAAGTTGGTGGTAGTGATATTGCTGCATTGTTGTATTCATCTGGTACTACTGGGATGAGTAAAGGTGTGATTTTGAGTCATAGGAATTTTATTGCATCTTCTTTGATGTTGAATAGTGATGAAGAAATGTTGGGGGAGGTTGATAGTGTTTATATATGTGTTGTGCCTATGTTTCATGTGTTTGGATTGGCTCTTATTACTTTTGGTCAGTTGCAAAGAGGTAGTACTGTTGTTGCAATGCCGAAATTTGATTTCGAGATGATTTTGAGGACTATTGAGAAGTATAGAGTGACACATTTGTGGATTGTGCCACCGGTTGTGCTTGCGTTGGCTAAGCAGAGTTTGGTTAAGAAGTATGATTTGTCGTCGTTGAAGCAGATTGGGTCTGGTGCTGCTCCTTTGGGGAGAGAGTTGATGCAGGAATGTGCTAAGAATTTTCCTTGGGCTTTGGTTATTCAGGTAGTTTAGCTTGTATTCTAGATTAAATTTATTTGAAGATTGATTACATGATATCTTACTTTGTCCTGGAACTATTTTTGCTTTTGTTTTGCATGCTTGTTTAATGTTATATGCTGCATGTTATTTATTGTCTACTCCTAGAATTATCCTTGGGTTAAGGTAGGTCTGTGTACATTTGATCCTCCTGAGACTATGAGCAGGGTACATTGATTATGTCTTTTATGGGTTAACTTATTAATTATGGTCGATGAATATGAATCTGAGTGCTTTTGGTTGAATACGTGACAATATTTTAGTACTGTAAACTGTAATTAGAGGGGTATACATCCAATTTTTATGCTGAATTACTTAATGTTAGAGGTGAGATAGTGGTTATAAGTCTGCATGTTTCTTGGATTCGGTAGCTGCCTATGCTTGTAGTAAATTAAGTGATTTGGATGAATACAAAATCGTTTTTGTATTCTTTAGGTTGTTACAACTTACGAGTAGCTTGGGGTTGACAGGTAGACTACTAATGTACAACTTTCATCCTTCAGGGCTATGGTATGACAGAAACTTGTGGAATTGTCTCAGTGGAAAATCAATTGGGAGGTCCTCGACACACTGGTTCGGCAGGACTGCTTGCTCCAGGAGTTGAATCCCAAATTATAAGCATAGATACACAGAAGTCTCTTCCTCCTAACCAAGTGGGTGAAATCTGGGTTCGAGGACCTAATATGATGCAAGGTACACTACTGTTATCTTGAGTTTACTTGTTTCAGGAAGACAAAAATGTATAGAAGCACATTCATTTGTGGTTCTCATTCTAGTCAATGGAATACATCATAGCACAAGATTCTGAACGGCATATAAGTGGCAATTCGTCATAGATTTTTGGTCCCTACGTTTCTGTTTCTTACCTTGTTCTGTTGGATATACTAAAGAGGTCATTTTAGTAACAGGGTTCACCTAGATGGTTATTTGATAATTATACTCTATTTCTGTATTTAATATTTTTTCCCCTTCTTATAATAGACAGAATTTGGTCCAGTTTGGATTTTAACTTTGGAAATGGTATTCCTATAGTCTTTATTCAATACACATGCGCTAAACTTGTAGTGTATGTTATATGTTTACCAGGTTACTTCAAGAATCCACAGGCCACAAAGCTTACTATAGATTCACAGGGCTGGGTACATACTGGTGATCTTGGTTACTTTGATAATGAAGGGCAACTGTTTGTTGTTGATCGAATTAAAGAGCTTATTAAGTACAAAGGTTTTCAGGTAACCAGCTACTTTACTGCTTGCAAAGGTTTGACGAACGATCATAGTTATTAACTTAAATTTTAGGTCTTCATCTTTCCGACATTATTAGATTTTCCTTGCTGGAGGGGATGGGGATTTCTGTTTTATTTTGTATAACTTCTGCCTTGATGACTATCTCTATGTCTCATAAATAGTAATCAATTTAGATGCTCATCATGTATATCTTCACAGTATCAAGTGGCTGATAGGTTAAAGTGATGGCTGAACAAACTGCCATAAATTTGAGCTTCCAAGTAACATGTTCTTTTTTGCCCAATTAAACCAATGAAGTAGCACATGTTGAAAAATACAAGGATATTTGTTAAGGAAGTTTGTGAATTGTCCAAATTGTTTGCAACAGTGACCATTCATTGCTATTAGCCATAACTGTGTACTGTCTTGGCAACTACAGTCTTGTTTATATCCATTTTATTGCCATCCAAGGGACCATGCACAGTTTGCAATGTATACATACACGACACATGCCTCTCATCACCATACTGGCATAACTCATAGTGCACGCATGACATGGAGGAATGCACCTCCTCTGCATGCAGTCGTGAAATAAGAAACATTAAGATATCTTTCTGCAGTCTATTAGTTAAAAATATTAAAATCTTTCTACAAGTCTTATTATGTAATGCACAAGTTTTTAATTTTATGTGCTCCTTTGCTGTACTGGTTCTTTTCAGGTTGCACCGGCGGAGCTTGAAGGTCTACTTGTTTCTCACTCTGAAATATTAGATGCTGTTGTCATCCCGTAAGACTACAAATACAAACTCTCTTCATATAAATGCTTAAGACTTGAATGTTGCGTTCTATAATAAATTCTATTTCTTTTTTTTAGGTTTCCTGATGCTGAAGCTGGTGAGGTCCCAATTGCTTATGTTGTTCGCTCTCCCAATAGTTCACTGACTGAAGAAGACGTTAAAAGTTTTATTGCAAAACAGGTTAAAACTCCTCTTTATTTACTTTAGGAGCCATTAAGCCAACTAAACTAAGAACTAAACATTGACAGTGAAGAAGAGAGTAGCAGAAGCACCAATTGAACACATCTTTAGCAGATTTTTAGGTTTTATACAATATAAAATTCTTTTTAATTCATGTATACGTTTCTACAGGTTGCTCCTTTTAAAAGATTGCGGAGGATAAACTTTGTGAATTCAGTTCCAAAGTCAGCTTCCGGGAAGATCCTTAGGCGAGAACTAATCGAGAAAGTTCGAGCTAAATTATGATCTTTAGCACATCAATAATGTATGGAAAGTTTGCTGTTGGAATTGTAAACTATATGCTGTGTGATGTTGTAACAATCTAGCGTAATATGAAATGAACTGATAAATAGGCATACTGTTCTTATAAGAAACAAGTGAACAAGGCTGAAGCAGTAGATGAGTCAGGACCCCAGGAGGATGGTCCAAGAACAGACAAACACGTGTTGTATAAAATGATTTGGTGGTACCAAGAATAAAAATCTCATCTATGATTCTGTGTATGAAGTAATGGACGATACATTCAATAGTTGTACCTATATGTACTATTGGCATTTCAGACATCATTATTTTATGATAATTTGTTCCCGTACTTTAAGAATATGTACCTGGTCTGGTGCTAAACTGAATTTTAAACTTTTGAATGTTAGAAAATGGAAATTTTGAGGTACGTTTAGACATGATTTTGATATAATTTTTTAAAACTAATTGTTAGAGGTTATTCTTTATAATGAGTACTTGAACTTTTATCTTTCGATCTAAGTCATTTTCTTACTATAATCCATATAGAAATTGAGGTGAAGTTAATAGTTTAAAATGGGTTTGTGGATTTTGTCCCACATTGATTAAATAAAGAGGAATTTTACTTGAGGTTTAATTAAAATATTTATTGACTTATTATATTGTTTTATGATGAATATTGAATCTGTATAACAGTAAGGATTTGTTAAGTAACACCCGTTGATGCACAAAACTCAGTATCCGTTCCGTTCATTGTGGATTATCCGTTGATCCTGTACAATGTGGATGTATCCGTTGAAGTTCAATTTGGATCATCCGTTGATAGACTGATTATGTGTGTTATCCGTTGATGGACAGATCCTGACGTGCCTGGATCAGGATTTGCTGCATATACATCTTGATGACTGTATCAGGATTTGTTGAGTGCAAATATTGATGAGGCTGGTTGTATCAGGATTTAACAAATCCTGATAATGACGGTTACGTTTCTGATTCAGGAAATATTTTATTAAATGCATATCAAGTCAGAATATTTATTTTAATAAATGCATATATTCAGTTACATTTTGTGTTGTAATATATATACTGAACAAACCGTTTTGGAATAGATATACGTCAATCATATACGTGTGAAACTCAAGCTATTATATCTCACTTTTTCTCCTCCATAACATACAGAAGATATCATAGGTTTTCTGGGCGAATTGAGGTCAGGTTGTTGTTGTGCTTTACGTTTCTATGGACGAATTGCTCTGAGCTGTTGTATCCTGGAAGTGATATTGCTGCAACCCAACATAGCGTAAGTGAGGCAATAATCTCTTCAACAACAGTCTAGGCTTCTCGAAGGCTAGGCGCCTCAGTTGTTCATAGTTCTTTCAGATTTGCTAAAACTTTTGTTAGAGCTAAGTGTTATATTCGATCTTTGTCAATTCGGTTACTGATTTATCTTGTTGTTTTGCCTTAGTGTTTTTGTTTCGTTATTTGGTTTATTGAATGTTCTTGTTAATTGTGATATATATAACTGCCTCATTGTTGCGCGTAGTGTAGAATTAATACCCAACAATTTTGAAGTGATTATATGTGTTATATTTGTAATTAGCAAGATGGTTAACGAAACCGCTGATGTTCAGAAAACTATTGAGACTGGTTCTGGTTCTGGTGTTACTGCATCCATTGATTGGACCACGTATCGTTTTCCCCAATCAATTGATTTATCGGGTATGCATGATAAATTCAGTGGTGGAGCTTATTTTTCTCGTTGGCAGAAAAAGATAAAGCTCTGGTTAACGGTTAAGGGTCTATGGTCAGTGGTACAACATGATCTTCATGTGTTGGATCAAGAGAAAGCTGAATATGTTAAGGCTTATGCTTTATGGGCTGAGAAGGATGGGGTGGCTAGGGCAGCCATTTTGGCAGCCTTGGCGAACACCTTGTTCGATGTGTATTCATCTGATGGATACACTGCTAAAGTCTTATGGGATAAGTTGGACCAAACCCACAATACTGATTCTCAAGGACTTGAGAAGTATTCTGTGGCCAGGTTCCTTGATTTCAAGTTGGTGGATGAAAAATCCATGACTGAACAGGTTCATGAGTTTGAGATGTTAGTTCATGTTTTGGGTGAGTCCGGAATAGTCTTGCCTGAGAAGTTCCGGGTGATGTTAGTAATTGAAAAGCTCCCAAAGTCTTGGGAAGAGTTTGTTCTCTCCCTGAAAAGACATAAAGGAGAGATCATTTGAACTAACTTGATGTTGGACATCTTTGTGTAGGAGCAGCACAAGTTCAAACAAGGACATGTGATGCCTGTTGAACTTGGGAGCTCGAAGGTGAATGTAGTGACTGTAGGAAAGAAAAGAAAGGTAGTCACTAAGAAAGCTAATACTAAACCTGATAAGAACAAGGCTAAGAAACCAAAGGAAAACAAATCATGTTGGTCATGTGGACATGTTGATCATTTGAGTAAGGATTATCCTAGTTAGAAACCTAAGAAAGCTGGAGTGGTAGCTCAAGAAAATACTGTGCTTGGACTTGGAACCACGAGTGGGCATGTAGCTAACATGGTCGTTGGTGAGGTTGTTGCCTCTGGAATCGATGACGGGTATGTTACTTACAACCATGTACTATTTTCCACTTATTTGTCACTACTTTCCACTTATTTGTCACATGAGTGGTTGTTGATACTGGAGCTAATGTACATAATTGTGCTGATATTAGTTTATTTGTACCTTATCAACAGAGTCATGGAGTGACAGTGACGATGGGGAATGTTAGTGCTGCACAAGTACTTAGAATAGGAAATGTGGACCTGAAGTTTGCTTCTGGGCGGATTCTATCTCTCACTAGAGTGCATCATGTTCCCTCCATTCGTAGAAGTATAATAAGTGGAAGTTGTTTAGTTAAGAACGGCTTTGAACTTTCTTTGAAGTGTAATAAAGTAGTTATTACTCATACCGGTACATTTTTTGGCAAGGGTTACTTGTCTGATGGATTGTTTTTAATAAATGTTGAACCCGTTTTGGGTGATTTTATTAATGATAGTGTTGCAACTCCTGTTAATTGTATTAAATCATCTGATTTGTGGCACTTATGACTTGGTCATCTAAATTTTGGTGCTCTAAAGAATACGATGAATTTAGAGTTGATTCCAAAGCATGCCATTGATAAGAAATCTAAGTGTCAAGTGTGTGTAACTGCTAAACAAACAAGGAAACCTTTTCATAATATTGTTAGAGATTCAGACTTGTTAGATTTAGTTCACTTGGATATATGTGAATTCGGTGGTGTGTTAACTAAAGATCATTGTAGATATTTCATTACTTTTATAGATGATTGTAGTAGATACTGTTATGTTTATTTGCTTAAACATAAGGATGAAGCACTAGATAAATTCATTATGTATAAAAATGAAGTTGAAACACAAATTGGCAAAGTACTTAAACGTTTGAGGTTTGATAAAGGTGGTGAGTATACGAGTACCTTATTTAATGAATTTTGCGCAAGTAATGATATAGTTTATGAGATTACTCCACCATACACACCTGAGTCTAATGGGGTGACAGAGCGGAAAAACAGAACTTTCAAAGACATGATTAACAATATGCTAATTAATTATGGGTTGCCTAAGTACATGTGGGGAGAGGCTTTGAATACGGCTTGCCATATTCTGAATAGAGTCCCTCTGAAATATAGACAAGACACTGTATTAATTATCGAGAAAGCGTAAGACAAGTTTGAGTTATCTTCGTGTGTGGGGGTGCCTAGCTAAGGTGCTTGTCCCTGAACACAAGAGAAAGAAACTAGGTCCGAAAACTGTTGATTGTATCTTTCTGGACTATCTTGAAACCACAACTGCTATGAGATTTTTAGTTTTAAAATATGACATAGATGGTATTGTGGCGAATATAATAGTTGAGTTTCGTGATGCAACTTTCTTTGCGGAAGTGTTCCCTATGAAGACTGGTATACCTTTGGGTAATTCTGAGGATGATCCCACTCACACATCAAGTTTTATTCCTAATCATGTGGAAAAGATGACAAATGTAGGGGCGGATCCTTGTAGTAGCTCTACACTTTATGAAGTAAAGGAACCTAGAAGGAGTAAGCGTGCAAAGGTAGTCAAGGACTTTGGAAGTGATTGTATCACTTATAATGTCGAGCATGAGCCTTTAATTTTTCATCAAGCCATGGATTCTTCGGAGTTAAGGCATTAAAAAGGCGTCGTGAAAAGTGAAATTGACTCAATTGTTTCTAACGGAACATGGGAGTTAGTTGATCTCCCTCCTGGGTGTTCAATTATTGGATGTAAATCGATCTTCAAGAGAAAGTTAAACCCTCATGGCTCAATAGATAAGTACAAGTCTAGGCTAGTTGCTAAGGGCTTTAGGCAAATGAAATGCATTGACTATTTTGATACATGCTCTCCTGTTGCACGAATGACAACAATTAAAATGCTTATTACATTGGCTTCCGTACATGGTCTTATCATCCATCAAATGGATGTAAAGACAGTTTTTCTTTATGGTGACCTTGAAGAAGAGATTTATATGGATCAGTCTGAGGGATTTGTTACTCCTGGTAATGAGAGAAAAGTATGTAGACTAGTCAAGTCCAACTATGGCCTTAAATAAGCACCAATAGACTGGCATAAAAAGTTTGATGAAACTGTTTTAGACTTCGAGTTTTTAGTTAATGAAAGTGACAAGTGTGTCTACTATAAGGTTAGAGGTAATGAATGTGTGATTGTGTGCTTGTATGTAGATGATATTATGTTGTTTGGAACCAATATTGATATTATTAACAAGGAAGAGAGTTTCTTGAAGAGGCACTTTGAAATGAAGGATATGAGTGAGGCTAATGTGATTCTTGGGATCAAGTTGACTCAGTCAACTGATAACATTGTCACGGTCTCATTATATAGAGAAATCTATACTTGAGAAGTATGGTTATTTAAATTGTAGAATTGCTAGTACACCATATGATTCAAAAGTTGCCATAGTCAAGAATAGTTCAGGAGTTCCCGTGTCTCGGTTAAGATATTCTCAGATTATTGGGAGTTTGCAATATCTTGCTATTGTGACTTGACCAAATATTTTTTATTCCGTGTCTAAATTAGCTAGATATACAAGTTGTCCAAACAATACTCATTGGGAGGCACTGGATAGAGTTCTTAGATATCTCAAGGGAACTATTTCCCTTGGCTTGCATTACCAGAGTTTTCCGGGGGTTCTCGAAGGGTACATAGTTGGATAGTTAAGAAATCCGGTTCCAATGGAGTGACTGGATATGTGTTTACCCTTGCGGGTGGAGCTGTGTCCTGGAAGTCTTCTAGACAGACTTTGATTACTCGGTCTACTTTTGAGGCTGAGTTGTGTACACTTGATGTCACAGGGACGGAGGCTGAATGGTTACATGGGCTTATGTCTATGTTACCTGTAGTAAGCAAGCCGTTTCCTTCCATTTTTGTTCATTGTGATAGCCGTATAACTATCGATAAGATTAGAAGTGTGAAGTATAATGCTAAGACAAAGAGACACATCCAAGTTAGACTGAAGTCTATAAGGGGTCTTATGTCTGATAGGATTATTGCTATAGAGTTTATAGGAACTCAAGATAATATAGCTGATCCGCTGACTAAGGGGCTTGAGCATGATGTAGTCCTTAAGTGGAGGTTGGGGATGAGACTATTAACCCGTCATGATTCATCAACTGCGGGAACCCAATACACCTGAGAGGAGATCCCTCGAACTGTATTCATTGTGGTAATAATAAGTTGTACGGATGAATTGGTAGTACCTCTACCATATAATTTTAGATACTTAGGTATCTGAGTCTATCCCCTGTAAACTTTAAGAGGTACTTGAACTTCTAGTTAGCAAGAGTTTTAATAAATTCTGATGGAAACAGTTTTGGATCAGGATTTGATAAATCTCGATGGACAAAATACAGCGTCAGGATTTATAAACTATGAATGGGGTCAAGTTGTAAGACGAGATGTTGGAAGTACATCTTTGGAGATACCCAGCTAAGTGAATGCAATTGTGAGGTCGCAATTAGAGGAAAGGGTTATTCCTTGAATTATTTGACGAACAAGATCGAGACACGACCATAATGTCTCAAAGCCGTAGATTCGCACCATAGCCTTTTCATTTGTCATTGTCTATGGAGTGTGGTTACACCAAACGGATAGAGATTCAAGGTGAAACATTACATCTATATCTGGTAACCATCGAAGTAGGGAACTTAGGAGGGTTCAAACCCGGAAGGGTACCGACTCTGAAAAATAAGTCATGATAAAATCTGATATGCATTCTGTATGGACTCGTGGGGGATTGTTAGAAATGGAGAGTTTAAGGCATGTTTTAGACATGTTCTTGATGTAATTTCCGAAAACTAATTATTGGAGGTTGTTCCTTGTAATGAGTACTTAAAATTTCATGTTTGGATCTAAGTCATTTTCTTAGTGTAATTCATATAGAAATTGAGGTGAAGGTAGTAGCTTGAAATGAGTTTGTGGGTTTTGTCCCACATTGATTAAGTAAAGAGAAATTTTACTTAATGTTTAATTAAAATATTTACTGACTTATTATATTGTTTTATGATGAATATTGAATCTGTATAACAATAAGGATTTTTTAAGCAACATCCGTTGATGCACAGAATTCAGTATCCGTTGATGGATTTATCCGTTGAGTTTAGTGTGGATTATCCATTGATCATGTACAATGTGGATTTATCCATTGAAGTTCAATGTGGATCATCCGTTGATAGACTGATTCTGTGCTTTATCCGTTGATGGACAGATCCTGACGTGCCTAGATAAGGATTTGCTGCATATACACCCTGGTGACTGGATCAGGATTTGTTGAGTGCAAATACTGATAAGGTTGGCTGTATCAGGATTTAACAAATCATGATAATGATTGTTACGTTTCTGATTCTGGAAATATTCTATTAAATGCATATTAAGCCAGAATATTTATTTTAATAAATACATATATTCAGTTACGTTTTTTGTTGTAATATATATACTGTACAAAACGTTTTGGAATAGATATACGTCAATCACATACGTGTGAAACTCTAGCTGTTATATCTCTCTTTCTCTCCTCCATAACATACTGAAGATAACATAAGTTTTCTGGGCGAACTGAGGTCAGGTCGCTGTTGAGCTTTACGTATCAGTGGACGAATTGCTCTAAGCTGTTGTATCCTGAAATTAATATTGCTGCAACCCAACACAGCGTAAGTGGGACAATAATCTCTTCAAGAACAGTCTAGGCTTTTCGAAGGTTAGGCGACTCAGTTGTTCATAGTTCTTTCAGATTTGTTAAAACTTCTATTAGAGCCAAGTATTCTATTCGATCTTTGTCAATTCAGTTACTGATTTATTTTGTTATTTTACCTTTGTGTTGTTGTTTCGTTATTTGGTTTGTTGCCTCTTCTTGTTAATTGTGATATATATTACTGCCTCATTGTTGCGCGTAGTGTAAAATAATACCCAACTTTAAATACGGTGACAACTGTGTCTAATTTCGAGCAATATTGATTTGTTCTAAAAAATAAAATCAAATTGTAGCTATAGAACTTCTTTTAGTACCACAGTCCATAGAGCTGTAAAACTTGACTTTCATGACATAAGTTCGTGTTAAAATGCCTAGAAAAATATTACTAAAAAAAATAAGAATAGTATATCTCCTCCAGATTTTTCTATAGTGTGCTTGTAAGCCAACTTATGTTGCAAATTTTGATTATTTATTAAATTATAAATCTATATTATATTATAATAATAGAAATTAGGTATAATTTGGTATAACTTTTTTGATTGGTTTGGTTATCCCTATTTATGATCGTCGGATCTTTTTAATCAAGTGATCAGGACCGTTAGATTGAAATACTAAAAAAATATATACTACTCAAGCTCCCCGGCTCGAATACTGCCAACAACAAATATTTATATTATTATTTATACACTACTAAAACTCTCAGGTTCGAACTCCACCAACAACAAATATGTATATTATTATTTATACACTACCTAATATTCAAGTTTTAATCCCGTTAACAACAAATATTTATATTATTATTTATAAGAAAAATGCTAAAAACCCCGAATAATTTCTCCAAAATTTTCCCAAATGCTGATGTGTCAAGCTTGTAACTTGTAAGTTTCCTAATAATAATATGGATCACGCGTGCATATATATGCGCCCCAAAATCAAAACCCGCCAATGCCAAATCATTTGTTATAAAATTTGGGGTACCCAACACTACTCTATTTATAAATATATTAATAAGGCAATGATCCAGAAAAAAATTAATATAATATTAAATAATATAAAAATATTAATGAAGACACGGGTTGTAAGGCTAGTATTAATAAGAGTTAATATTTTTTTTGCCAAAAAAGATAAGAGTTAATATTTATTGTATTCCACGAACACTCCTAAACAACCCCATTTTCTTTAATACTACAAATAAACAAACCCATTTTCTTTTTATACAATAAAAAGACGCTCCAGTATATATTCACCCTTATGTTCGTATAATTTCTCTTTTTGGAATTTTTTCGTTTCATAATAATAAAAAATTTCTTTGAATAATAAATGATCATATTTATATCTACTCTTACTACACGTATTTTCGATTATTTTACTCTATTATAAGTAAACTAGTTTACTAAAGCGCGCTTCGCAATGACCTTCTAAAATATTTCCAATTTTTTTATTTCTTGTATTTCTTATCTGATCTTTGTCATTCTAAAATTATGAATAATAAATCAAAAAGTTTAAAAGGTCGTTCTCGCATTAAACATATTTACTGCAATGAGTCGCTCTCTCATTATTCATAAATATAATATCATAAAATTATATTATTTATTAATCAATAATCAATGTAATATTTTTTTTCTATTTAATAATACAAAAATTTGAGAAAATTACAACAATATGTATGAGAGGCGCCAGTGCTCGTCTTATCCTTTACTATAACATATATAATATATAATATACTTATATAATGATTTTAAAAAATATTGAGAAAACATATTTATAGATACTTTATAATATTTCATAGGCTAAAAATTAAAAAAAAATCAGGAAAATATAATATGATAAGTTGATTTTAAGAAAAATAGGAGAAATGATATTAAAAATGAAATTTAGAAAAATATAAAGATAGTAAGTTGATTTAAATAGAAAGTAGAAGTTTTTGGAGAATATGATGATGACAAAGTTTATTTAAAAAATCTTAATGGAAGATGTTGTATAAACTTTAGGAGAATATTATGATGATGATAAATATTTATAGATATCCATGTTTATAATAGTTCAGAGATTAAAAAATAGGATATAGTTAGTTGATTTTATGAGAAAGAGGGGAAATTGTAGTAAAAACAAAATTTAGAAGAATATCATGATGGTAAGTTGATTTAAATAGAAAGTAGAAGTTTTAGGAGAATATAATGATAAGTTGATTTCAAAATTCTTAATGAAAGATTTTATAGAAATTTTAGAAGATTATTACGAAGATTATAATATATTTAGGAGAGTACAAGGTCATTGTAGTTTTTGATATTTATTAACTCAAAAAATTGAGAAAATTAGAAAAATAGAATGAGACGATTTGAGAGACGCCACATAAACACTCTCGTCTTCTTCTTTATATTCAGGAAAATATAATATGATAAGTTGATTTTAAGAAAAATCAGGAAAATATAATATGATAAGTTGGTTTCAAGAAAAATAGGAGAAATAATGTTAAAAAATAAATTTAGAAAATTATAAAGATGATAAGTTGATTTAAATAGAAAGTAGAAGTTTTAGGAGAATATTATGATGGCAAAGTTGATTTTAAAAATCTTAATGGAACATGTTAAGTGTATAAACTTTAGGAGAATATTATGATGATAAATATTTATAGATATCTGTATTTGTAATATTTCATAGATTAAAAAATAGAATATAGTAAGTTGATTTTCGGAGAAAGATGAGAAATTGCAGTAAAAACGAAATTTATGAGAAAATCTATATGGTAAGTTGATTTAAATAGAATGTAAAAGCTTTAGGAGTATAAAAATGATAAGTTGATTTTAAAAATCTTAATGAAAGATTTTATAGAAGTTTTAGGAGAATATTACGAACGATGATAATATATTTAGGAGAATACAAGTTAATTGTAGTTTTTAATATTTATTAACTCGAAAAATTGAGAAAATTAGAAAAATAGTGTTAGATATATTTGTGATGTCATGTCTAATGATGATGTGTGTTTAGTTTTCAGATCTTAAGTAACACGACAAATCGGGACTTAACTGGAAATCAGTACTTATACTGAAGTTAGAACTTAAGATATTAGAACTTAAGTTATCAGAACTTAAGATATCAGAAGATATTTATCATGAGATAATATAAGGACTTAAGAAGACGTTCAGATAAGGAAGGCAACTGATTGAAGGAAAGAAGATTAAGGCAAACACAAAAAGAGATATGCATGGAGAAGAATTCTATGAAGACTAAAATACTTGGAGGAAAAGATAACTAGTTGATATATTTTGGGATGTAGACTTATGTTCGATATCAATTAGAAGTTTATCTTGTAACTGTGTGTCTATATAAACACATCATAGGGTTTACACTATAAGTGTTATCTTAATCGAGAATATTATTCATAGTAACCCTAGCAGCTCTCGTGATATTTGTTCATCACTGAGAGAGAACAGTTCCATTGTAATACTGTTTTATTAATAAGATTATTCTGTGTTTCATACTTGTGTTCTTAATTCGATTTGATTGTAGTATACTCTGTATTCAACCCCCTTCTACAGTGTGTGTGACCTAATAAGCGGTATCAGAGCCAATCTGTTAACACATATACAGTAAAGATCCAAAACAATCATGTCTGAAGAAGAGAAAACTCCAACCAAGCCCACCAAAACCGAAGAAACTCCAAAGACTCAAATCCATAATCAATATTAGACTATTAGGGTTCCAATTCTGAAACCTTCTGAGTATCCCATATGAAAAGTGAGGATGACTATATTTCTGGAAGCTACAGATCCAAAATACCTTGACAGAATTAATGAAGGACCACATAAGCCAACCAAGCTCTCTGTTGTAGTTACAGATTAGCCAGCACGGACTGTGCCAAAGGAGAAAAGTGAATATACAGCTGAAGATATCTCATCTATTGCCAAGGATGCAAAGGTAAGGCATTTGCTGCATAGTGCCATTGATAATGTCATGTCAAACAGGGTAATTAACTGCAAGACTGCAAAGGAGATATGGGATGCCTTGGAGACAAGATGCCAGGGAACTGACTCAATTAAGAAGAACAGGAGGACTATAATCACTCAAGAGTATGAGCACTTTGACTCAAAACCTGATGAGTCATTAACTGGTTTATATGACAGATTTGTCAAACTCTTGAATGACTTGTCACTGGTGGATAAGGAATATGATCTTGAAGATACTAATCTTAAATTCCTTTTAGCTCTTCCTGAAATTTGGGATTTGAAGGCAACTACTATAAGAGACAACTATGCTCTTGATGAAACTACTCTTGATGAAATTTATGCTATGCTCAAAACTCATGAACTTGAGATGGATCAAAGAAGCAAGAGGCATGGGAGAAAGTCAAGAACATTTGCTCTTAAGGCTGAGGAGGAATCCCCCAAAGTGGTTGTCTCAAAGAAAGGCAAAGGAAAGGCTCTCATCACAAAGTATGATTCAGATTCATCAAGTTCTGATGATGATGAGGATTCAGAAACTGAAAGTCTATCTGAGATGGATGCTGATGAAGAGATGATGAAATTGTGTGCTCTTATGGTGAAGGGTATCACAAAGATAGCCTACAGGAAATTCAGAAGGGAAAAGAAGTTTTCCAGGAAAAGTGGAAGTTTTGATAAGAAGGGATTCAGAAAATCTGAAGGCAAAGCAGGAAAGTTTGACAGAGGAGATTACTCAAATGTTAAATGCTACAATTGTGGTGAGAAAGACCACATATCTACTTATTGCAAGAAAGGAAAAAGTGACAAAGGCAAGGCACTTGTCACAAAGAAGAAAAGCTGGACAGACACTTCAGATTCTGAGAATGAGGTGAACTATGCCTTGATGGCAAATGCTAATAGTAGTTCTGAAGCTGTTGAGTTAAAGGTACCTCAAACAACTTATGCTTTTCATACTGATGATATTACTGAGCTGAGATCTTATCTTAAAACCATATTTATTAGTTATAGAGATCAGACTTTAACTTGTGATAGGTTAACTTCTGAAAATCTGGCTTTTAAGAAAAGGAATGACTATTTAGAAAAGGAGTTAGTTATGTTCCATCAAACTCAGAAAGAAAGAGATGATGCTTTTTATGTTAGAGATGAAGTGTTAAAATTGAATCAATCTCTAAAAACTGAGTTAGAAAAGGAAAGAGAGATTATCAGGACTTGGACTAACTCTGGCAGAACAACTCAGAATTTGCTACGTAGTGAAAACTGGAAAGAGGGCTTAGGTTATGGAGATGATAAAAGTGAAATAGGAACTGAACAAATTAAGCCAATTATTGTTAAACAGACTAATAAGCCAAAGGTAAATTCTGTTAAGTTTGTAGCTAAATCTATAAAGTCGGATTCTGAAAAGATGAAAGAAACTGAGACAGAAGTTAAGGCATAGTCAACTTCTGACAAATTAAAACAGGATAAACCAATTGAAGTTAACATAGGCTTAATGACAAAGAAGCAGCTTAAGTATAAGCTCAAAGAGATTAAGAATGTAAACAAGGTAAAACCACCTATGAAACATAGGAATGGAAAGGAAGGTGTGAATAAAAGTAATAATTATATGTCTATTCCTAATGCTCCTAGAAAGAAATGTTATAACTGTGGAAATTCTAACCATTTAGCTTCTTTTTGCAGGAAGAATAAGAATATAAACTCCTTACCTTCTAAGTCAGGAGTTAAGAGTCAGTCTGTTATGTTTAAGCCACAAAATCCCTGTTTACATTGTGGTAGTATATGACATTCCATTTATACTTGTAAGGAATATCATAGTTTTTACTATGATTATTATCAAATAAAACCTTCTTTAAAGAAAGTTAGCATTATTCTTTCTTGTGTAAGTTCTGATGCAAAGTCTGATACTGTAAATTCTGATAAGAAAAATGTTAACATAAACTCTGATGTTAAATCCGCTACAAATGTTAACAAACTTAATAAGGCCAAAGGATCCAAACAAGTCTGGGTCCTTAAAACTAATCATTAGTGGTCTTTGTGATTGCAGGGCAACGGGAAAAATATCCTAGTTCTGGACAGTGGATGTTCAAGATATATGACTGGAAATAAAGCCCTGCTATCAGACTTTGTGGAGAAAGCTGGCCCAGGATTTTCTTATGGAGATGGCAATATGGGAAAAACTCTGGGATATGACAATATCAACCTTGGGAATGTCATCATTGAAAAAGTAGCTATAGTCTCAGGACTTAAACACAATCTGCTGAGTGTTAGTCAAATTTGTGACAGAGGTTATCATGTGGATTTCTTTGAAGAACACTGTGAAGTTGTAAGCAAATCTACAGGCAAAGTTGTTCTAAGGGGATACAGGCATGGTAACATTTATGAAGCCAAGCTTTCAACAAATTCTGATGGTTCTGCAATATGTCTGTTAAGTAGAGCATCAATTGAAGAAAGCTGGGATTGGCACAAAAAACTCTCTCATTTAAATTTCAACAGTATAAATGAACTAGTCAAGAAAGATCTTGTGAGAGGACTGCCAAAATCAATATTTGCTCCTGATGGCCTTTGTGATTCATGTCAAAAGGCAAAACAAAGAAAATCTTCATTCAAGTACAAGACTAAAACTTCAATTCTTGAGCCTTATCACCTACTAAATGTTGATCTATTTGGTCCAGTGAATGTCATGTCTATTGCAAAGAAGAAATATGCTATGGTCATAGTAGATGAGTTTACCAGATACACATGGGTGTATTTCTTGCACATAAAAAGTGAAACTGCATCTATCTTGATTAATCATGTCAAACAACTGGATAAATTGGTCAAAGACTCTGTGAAAATTTTAAGAAGTGATAATGGCACTGAGTTCAAGAATTTGATCATGAAAGAGTTCTGCAAAGACCATGGAATAAAGCAGGAATTTTCTGCTCCTGGAACTCCACAGCAAAATGGAGTTGTTGAAAGAAAGAATAGAACTCTTATTGAAGCTGCACGAACTATGCTTGATGAAGCAAAGTTACCAACCTACTTTTGGGCTGAAGCTGTGCAGACTGCTTGTTTTACTCAGAATGCAACACTTATCAACAAGCGTGGAAAGACACCATATGAGATGGTGAAGGAAAAGAAGCCAAATCTGAAGTACTTTCATGTATATGGATGCAAGTGTTTTATTCTTAAGACTCATCCTGAACAGCTATCCAAATTTGATCTAAAAGCTGATGAAGGAATTTTTGTTGGATATCCACTTTCCACAAAAGCCTTCAGAGTCTACAATTTAAGAACAAGGGTTGTCATGGAATCTATCAAAATATCATTTGATGATAAGAAGATTACTGGACTTGAAGATTTCAATGATCATGATCAGCTGAGATTTGAGAATGAAGCTTTAAATTCTGATTCTATAAATTCTGATAGTCTAAATCCTGATACTGCAAACTCTGATGGGTTAAACTCTGATGTTATAGAAACTGTGGTGACTACGCCAAAGGAAAATGCACATGTGCAGGGGGAGCATATTGAAGATCCAACCACATCTCAAGAAGCATCAGAACCTAGAACAAGCTCTTCAAGTTCTGATTCATCAAGTTCTGATGGGCCAAGTTCTGATAATTCTGGAAACTCAAATTCTGAAGGATCCAACTCAGAGAGTATAATTTCAGGGGGGCATCAGAAAATATTGATGGAGACAACATGGATCATTGGGGAGCATCTAGTTCTAGAGATAATATTCCATCTGCAAGGAAGTGGACTAAAGCACATACACCTGACTTGATTATTGGAGATCCTGAAGCAGGTATAAGAATTAGAACAACAACATCAAATGAATGTCTCTATCACTCCTTTCTTTCTCAGGATGAACCAAAGAAAGTGGAAGAAGCTCTTAAAGATGCTGATTGGGTGCAAGCAATGCAGGAAGAGTTAAATGAATTTGAAAGAAATAAAGTCTGGACGCTAGTGCCAAGACGGACAGATCAGTTGTTGGTACAAAATGGGTGTTCAGAAACAAAACTGATAGTGATGGCATTATTGCAAGGAATAAAGCAAGGCTGGTTGCAAAAGGATACTCTCAATATAAGGGAATTTATTATGATGAAACATTTGCACCAGTTGCTAGATTGGAAGCCATAAGGATATTTTTGGCTAATGTTGCTCACAAAAAGTTTACAGTCTTTCAAATGGATGTAAAAAGTGCTTTTCATAATGGAGAATTGGAAGAAGAAGTATATGTTGAACAACCTCCAAGTTTTGTAGATTCAAAATTTTATAATCATGTCTGCAGACTTGATAAAGCACTTTATGGCCTTAAGCAAGCTCCAAGAGCATGGTATGAGACATTAGCTCAGTTTCTTCTGGAAAGTGGATTTAATAGAGGGACTATTGATAAAACTTTATTCTATCTCAACCATGGAAAGGACTTACTTTTGGTACATATATATGTTGATGATATCATTTTTGGTTCTACAAATGACGAACTTTGTAAAAGGTTTGTCAAACTAATGCAGTCAAGATATCAAATGAGTATGATGGGAGAACTTAGCTATTTTTCGGGCCTTCAAGTCAAGCAGAATGAAGAAGGAACTTTTATTTGTCAATCTAAGTACACCAGAAATTTGTTGAAGAAATTTGAAATGCGAGATTGTTCAAGTGCATCCACTCATATGGCCACTACAACAAAATTGGATAAGGATACTTGTACATCAGTAGATATTATTGATTACAGAGGTATGATTGGCTCATTACTCTATCTAACTGTAACGACCGAGGAATTACGCTTGTATTATATTATAATAATAATAAATTATGTGTATTATTATGTGATTAAATGTGTTAAGTCGTTGAACCCTAACTGCTATGTGTTATGTGTTGGGGTGTTTTGATCCAAACGTATTTTGGATATTTATTGAGCGTTCTACCGTCAGTTATATATATTATATCAAAACCTGTACAGCTCAAAACTATGTTTTAAAAGCCCGTATTTCAAACAAAATCATTGGTCCTATTTTGCCAGAAATGCCCTATATCGTATCGCTATTCTGAACCCCTAGACGTTTTACCAATTGACCTTTTTCGCGAAAAACGACTTTTTCCGGACCCCTTCGGGTACCAAAAGCCCCACAAAAATCACATTTTTATTTTTATATGATCATGAAATTATCATATATCATTTTTCTTTGCATTTTTGTAATATTCACAATTTTTGGGAATTTTTAGCATTTATTTTGTATTTATTGGATATTTAAAAATTAATTATTAATACCCAAAAATTATAAAAATTGGGGCCAAATATTTTTATTAGGAGTGTAATTAGCCCCTTAATTTTATTTAGGGGTATTATTTCTCATAGTATAAATAGACTAATTTTTATTAATTTATTACTAATTAATCATTAAAAATTCATAAAATCAGCTGAAAATCCCCAAATTTCAGAATTAGGGTTCTTGAGTTCTTGATTTCAATCCAAGATTTCAACGTGATTCCGACCTCCAAATCAAGCATGTAAGTACTCGTTGCAAAGCTTATTGAATTCTCTACAGCTTTATGTAATCAATATTATCCTTTGGTTAGTCGAAATTAAAGTTGCAATTTTCGGGTTGTTCTTGAATTCGGGTTTTTACGAATTGTTGATTGTTAGATGTAATCGTTGTTACGAAGGAATAGATCGTACGATTTTGAATCGAATTATGTAGGTTTCGTTGTTGTTGGCTTTGTTTTTCCACTCGCCAGAAACCGCCGTTGTCGGCGGCGTTTCTTGGTTTTTCCGGTTGCTGCGACGTCGGGGAAGGAAGGGGAGACGTCTGGGACTGTTGTTGATTTATGGGGAGGAGTTTCGGTTGTGTTTTGTTGGAGATACGCTTCGGGAACGAAGCCCCTAGCTCCGGCCGCCGCCTCGACGACGGATTGGATCGCCGGAGTTGGAGAGGAGGTTTGGCCCTGTGTTTCTGCTGCAGCGACGGGAATGAGGAGGTAGGAACGAAGGGGAATTGTCAAGGAGGGGGCTGAAACAGAGGAGGTAAAAGCGAAATCAACTCGCCGAATTTCGGTCGGAAAACAAAACGGCGCCGGTGGAAGAAACGAAGAAGGAGGAGGGGGTTGTAGTGGACCCGGGTTCGACCCGGTTTCAACCCGGTGTTCGACCCGATTTCGATCCAAAAACCCTAAACCTGATTCCCTGTTTTATGTTCCTGATTAATTAATTACTCATATGTATTTTACTAAATCAGAAAATCAGATTTTAGTAATTCTAAAAAAAAAAAAAAAAAAATTTTATTAAATAAAAATCAGTTTTAGATTCTGAAAAATATAATTAATAATTTCAGAATTATTTTAGTAATTTAGAAATTCGAATTTAATTATTTATTTAATTATTTAATTATTTATTTAATTATTTATTAGTTATCTAATTAATTAATAATTAGGTAATTAATTATTAAATAAGGATAAAAATAATATGATTAATAATCCGATAATTCGTTAAATATTACGAGTAACTCGTACTTATTCGAATAAGTGATTCGATAATTAAAATTATTATTCGAGCGTTAATGTATTTGAAGAATATCGTAATAATTATTCGTATCGTATAATTAAATATCGATAAATAATTAATTAATCGTATAGTTATAGTAATAATATAATAGCTCGATAATTATGTGAGAATCGTGAGTAGCTCGTATTTATACGAATAATTGATCTTGAGTTAGATTATGATTCGAGTAATAATTATTGATTCAATAAATAACGTATCAGTTAGTTGTATCGATTATTTATTTGTAAATAATCGATCTAATCGAATAATTGATAATAATTTGTAAATAAGTGTAGTAAATTGTAATTAATCCTAATAATTAGGGATTAATTATTTTAAAATACAATAGTTATTAATTAATTATTTAAAAAAATATAATTAAGAAATATTTAATTATAATTAATTATTTATAATTAGTTATTAATTAATTAAATCTTGTTTAATTCATAATAATTAAACCGTTAGTCCGATTTAAGCGAAACGAAGACCCTTAGACTCAGAAAAATGAAACGAATCCAATAAAAATAATTGTGAGTCATAATTTCTTCCGAAAGAGAGTGGTCTTGTGATAATTAATTGTTTATAGGCCATATTAGGGGTATGATCGAGTCAAATAAATCCCGAAAAATTATAATAAAATCAGATAAGGCTAGTTAATACCAATATGAGTCTAGTATCGATTCTAAAAATAGTTATGAGGTTAAAAATCAATTATATGCTTTATGTGCTATGTGCCTTACGTGATTATGTGAATCTTATGTGGCATATAATTATATGTATATATATGCGAGTCAGATAGAAACGCATGGGTAGACTGATAAGGTTGCGTGATATCAATTCAAGATACACGTATGTATTAAATTATCTAAACACCTATCTTTCCATGATTTGTTCAGTGTTAGCAAGGCAGAGCAAGCTAGGGTCAGAAAGCAGTAAGTTAAACCAGGTTAAGTACGCGCAAGGCAAGTTTTTCCCCTATTCGAAATTCAGAATAGTGATTTATATTTCCTTTCTATCGTATCGATTCTCTTTGATAATCATTGTTCATATACACTGTTACCTATTTATTATCACTTGTTCCATTTCATTTCAATTCTTGATTTACCTAAATTATTGAATTCCATGTTCATATTTCAATTCCTTTACCCTTGTTACATATAGTCTGGTATATCTTGGTGTTGGGATATATCAATAGCATTCCGATTATTCCGGATGCGAAGCCTTGGACTGGACGGTTACTTTACGGGCTGGGTTTTACCCAGACCATTAATTAATAGGCCATAGTTGCCTGAGTACTCCTAATGTTGGTTGGGTCTATGCAGTTGGGTATAGATCCGCACTATATTCTGACTGATCAGCAGGTTATAGTGCATATGTTGGTTCTTGTTTCCAGTCTTGTTCATTTGGTACTCGCCAGTATTGGCAAATTATTATCATATACAGATACAGATGGTTGTTCAAACCAGCAGCTTCTTGGTTCATTTATTTCTCTCTCTTTATAGTATATATATATATATTGTTGCAGGCTTGTTGAGCAATTTTGGCTCATCCCTTTTTATTGTTACTCCTATTGTTTTACAGTTAAGGTAGAGAATGAAACCCATCAGGACCCGCATAGTCAAGAAGCGAGTCAAGCAGCGGGACCCTCTTATACCAAGAGTGTTCCTTCCTATTCCCGAAGAGAGCTTTGAATTGCCAGATCAGGTGTAGCAGGATAAGTAGTAATGTTGGGTTGAAAAAAAAGTCTTGTGTAGTTTGAATAAAAGATTGCGTAGTGAAACTGTATATAGAATAAAGTTTTGTAATAAAGAGAGTTCTTAAGACAGGTTTTATTTAGTTGGGTTTGTAATAAAGTGTAGTGCATGATTCTTGTTTCCAAACTCAAACCTTAAAAGATCCTGAGTAGTGATAGTTCGGGGTAATTATTATATTTATATTCCGCTTGTGCAGGTATAGTTGGTAATTGTTGTTAATAATGCCCCAAATCTATACCCCAGATTTGGAGGGTGTTATAGTTGGCATCAGAGCTTAGGATTGACCTTGGAAAACAAGAATGTTAGGGTTAAGATAAGATAGGAAAATAAGATAGGATGAGAGTAAGAGTTTTAGGACTGTTTGTCTATGTGATTAGAAGTTATGAGTTATAGAATTGCGATTTGATTGTTTTTGTGTTATTATTTTTATGTATATTAGATGGCTTCTTTATCATCATCTACGGAGAGGACCGAGACAGATCCAGTGGATGCACCGGTAGTAGCCCCAGTGTCAGAGCAGATCTTACCTCCATTGCCACCTGAGCCAGCACCAGAGATACCATTTCCCCCGGAGGTACCAGGTTTTGCAGATTATTTTCCATACGTTGAGCCAGAAATACCAGATATTCCACCATTAGAGTTTCCGATGTTTGATATTCCTGATATGGTTGATCTTCCGCAGTGGGAGGATGTAGAGCCTCAGATTCATATGCCACCAGTCGAGATTCCAGAGATGCCACCGATGGAGCCAGGGGCAGAGCCGCCCGTGTATGCGCCTATGGAGCAGCCTGTCATGTTTCCTGCCCCATTAGCTATTTATGCACCTGTTCCAGGAGTTTATCAGTTTCCTCAGCCAGAGTTTATGGATGAGATCGTGGTGGATGGACCATTACCTTCTCGAGGTTCCAGCACTGATCTTCAGGAGCATCATACCGTGACTTACCAGCGCTTTCAGGCAGAGAGGGAGGAGAGGATTAGATGGCAGAACCAGTGTAGAGAGATCCTTGGATTGTATGAGACACAGACGGATGGTCCTGTCAGAGCATTACGACCGGATTATATACTGAGAGAGAGACTACATCATATTCACCGGGTTAGTTCGCAGCAGCTTACTGATTTGAGACAGCAGGATCTTAGTGCGGAGACAGCATATCGCAGAGCATTGGGACTTACCGAGGCAGTGCTAGAGGCAGTACAGGAGGAGTTGAGCCACGTACCACCAGGATTTTGAGACCAGTAGATCAATGAGTGTTGTATTATGTATATTTTGTAGATAGAGGCAGCATAGTATTGTATGACTAGTTTGTATGAGTGTAGCTACTGACTCTAACTGATAGTAGTAGCAGTACGACTGTTATATCATAGGTTTTTGTATCAAGCACTGACACCTGTAGCTGGTGTTCTACCTATATATATATATGAGATAATCTTTTGCACGTTTTCTTTATTTTATTTCCAGTCATTTAAGCATTTACATTTATTTCAGTACCATTGCATATTTACAAATGTAGTTTTATTCACGATCATGTTGTAACTTTACAAA
The DNA here is from genome assembly GCF_009905375.1 of Apium graveolens. Taxonomy (NCBI): domain Eukaryota; kingdom Viridiplantae; phylum Streptophyta; class Magnoliopsida; order Apiales; family Apiaceae; genus Apium; species Apium graveolens. The sequence continues at coordinate 50,400,103 of NC_133648.1, read as the reverse complement.
TACAAATGTAAATTTAAAACATATCATACTGTTTTATCTATTCAGTTATTTAATAAGTTATTTTATTTTCTCGAATCGACTGTTTTAATATATGTTTAATATACTGTTATTAAATAAGATCCATTATTTATTTACCAGAAAAATGGCACCTAAGAGAAAAGCGCAGCCCGACTCATCGAATGGAAACACCGATGGCCAAAACAATAATAAACAGATGGATCAGATGTTTAATCTCATGCAACAGCAGATGTTGATGATGCAACAACAAATGCAGCAGCAGCAACAGCAGTTCCAGCAACAGATGTTACAGCAAGCTGCTCATCCAGGACATCAAATACCACCAGCAGCACCTACGACTACTTTCAAGCAATTTCAGTCGGTGAAGCCACCGGAATTTATGGGTTCCACAGATCCTACAAAAGCGAGAGCTTGGCTGAAAGAGATGGAAAAGGCTTTTTCGTTGGTAAAGGTTGAGGAAGAGCAGAAGACAGATTTCGCTAGCTATTTTCTAAAAGGCGAAGCTAATTACTGGTGGGAATCAAAGAAAGCTTTGGAAGAAGGTGTGGTGACCTGGAACAGATTCACTGATCTTTTCTTGGAGAAATATTTTCCTCGTTTTATGAAGAACCAGATGGAGATCAAGTTCCTGGAGCTGAAACAAGACAACTTATCGGTTGCGGATTATGAGATTAAGTTTACTGAATTGGCAAGGTTTGTTCCAGAGCAGGTGGATACGGACGAGAAGCGGGCCAAGAGATTTCAGCAAGAACTGAAACCATGGATTCGTAGCAGGGTAGCTGTGTTTGAATTGACAACTTATATGGCTGTTGTTCAGAAGGCTATGATTATTGAAGGAGAAAGCGAAGCAGCTCAGAAAGAGAAGGGACCAGGGAATTTTCAGAATCGTTTCAACAAAAGGCCGGGATTTCAAGCTCGGGGAAAAGTAAATTTCAAAAGGCCAGAGCAGAACAATCAGAGGATGGGAAATCGACTTCCAGCCCCAATTCAGCAGAGACTTATCCGACCGCTTATACCTGATTGCAGAACGTGTGGTAAAAAGCATACAGGAGTTTGCAACAAGCTAAATGTTACGTGTTTCAAGTGCAAGCAAAGGGGACACTATTCTGGAGAATGTCCGATGGGAAAAGCAGAAATTACTTGTTTCCAATGTGGGAGAAAAGGACATATCGCCAAAGACTGCAGAGGAATTGCAATGGCTGCCAGTATTCCAAGAATTTTAGCATTACCTCCACCTCCACTACCACAGCAAAATCAGCCCAGAGCAAGGACTTTCAACATGTCAATGAAGGAAGCGGTACAAAGTCCGAATGTGGTTGCAGGTACACTCCCTGTAAATTTCGTAAATGCTTTGGTATTGATTGATTCAGGAGCTACTAGATCTTTTATTTCTGAAGCTTTTATCTCTAAGATAGATTGTGAGATTCAGTGGTTGGATGAAGTGTTAGTCATAAAATTAGCAAATAATGATCAGGTTGCAGTAGATCGAGTATGTCCGAGCTGTGATATTGAGATAGGGAGATGTCATTTTTCAATTGATTTGATACCTTTTAGGTTAGGGGAGTTTGATATTATTTTAGGAATGGATTGGCTGTCTAATAATAATGCTCAAATTGATTGTGCGAATAAGAGAGTGAAATTGCAAACTGAAGAAAATGAAACGGTAATATTTAAAGGTGAGAATCAAAAGCAGAAATTCCTATCAATAATGCAGACGAGAAGATTGCTACGTCAAGGATGTCAAGCTTATTTAGCCTATGTACGGGATGTTGATAAGGGAGATTTGAAGATTGAAGATATTCCTGTAGTTTGTGAATTTCTTGATGTTTTTCCGGACGAATTACCAGGACTTCCACCAGATCGAGAAATCGAGTTTACTATTGACTTGACGCCAGGGACTGAACCAATTTCAAAAACTCCATATCGAATGGCACCTGTTGAAATGAGGGAATTAGCAAAGCAGTTGCAAGAACTTCTTGACAAAGGAATTATAAGGCCAAGTGTATCCCCATGGGGTGCGCCAGTATTGTTCGTGAAAAAGAAGGATGGTAGTATGCGACTGTGTATCGATTATCGTGAGCTGAACAAGTTAACTATCAAGAATAAATATCCTTTACCTCGCATTGATGATTTATTTGATCAACTAAAAGGAGCAGCATGGTTTTCGAAAATCGACCTACGATCAGGCTATCATCAGTTAAAGATCAAGGCCGAAGATATTCCAAAGACAGCGTTTAGAACAAGGTACGGACACTATGAATTTCTTGTGATGGCTTTTGGATTGACGAATGCACCTGCAGCGTTTATGGATTTGATGAATCGAATATTCAAGAAGTATTTGGATAAGTTTATCATTATATTTATTGATGACATCTTGATCTATTCAAAGACGGAAGAAGAGCATGCAGAGCATTTAATAACGACATTGGAGATATTACGGAAGGAGCAGCTTTATGCAAAATTTTCCAAATGCGAATTTTGGTTGAAAGAAGTGCAGTTTCTAGGGCACATCATCAGCAGAGAAGGCATTCAAGTTGATCCAGCAAAGATTGAAGCTGTGTTGAATTGGGAAAGACCAAAGACGCCGACAGAGGTTCGAAGTTTCTTAGGTTTGGCAGGATATTATCGAAGATTTGTTAAAGATTTTGCGAAAATAGCAACACCGCTGACCAAGTTAACTCGACAAAGTGAAAAGTTCGAATGGAATAGTAAGTGTGAAGAAAGTTTTCAAGAGTTGAAGAATCGGTTGGTGACGGCACCAGTATTAGTACTGCCAGACGAGCAAGGAAATTTTGTTATTTACAGTGACGCTTCATATCGTGGTTTAGGATGTGTGTTGATGCAACATGGTAACGTCATTGCATATGCGTCGAGACAACTTAAACCTCATGAGCAGAAATATCCTACGCATGATCTCGAATTAGCAGCAATTGTATTTGCATTGAAACTTTGGAGACATTATCTGTACGGTGAAAAATGTGAAATCTACACGGATCATAAAAGTCTGAAGTATATCTTCACGCAAAAGGAACTAAACATACGACAACGTCGATGGCTGGAATTGATTAAAGATTACGATGTTACAATCAGTTATCATCCAGGAAAAGCAAATGTTGTAGCAGATGCGCTAAGCAGAAAAGAAAGATTGAATCGGTTAACTTCATGCGAAGAATTGGCCAAGGAATTCGACAAATTGGAAATCGAAATTCGTATTCCCGATGAATCTGCAGAAACTATCTACGCTATGACTTTCCAACCAGAATTGCTGGAAAAGATTCGCCGTTGTCAAGAAGAAGTGATAAGTCAAGACGACAGCTTAACAGGAGAAGAGATTACAACTCAGAAAGATAATGAAGGAATTTTACATTTTGTGTCAAGAATCTGGATCCCTAACGTGGCAGAATTAAAAGAAGAAATTATGCGAGATGCGCACAATTCGAAGTATTCCATTCATCCAGGAAGCACGAAAATGTATCGCGATTTGAAGGAAAACTTTTGGTGGCCGAATATGAAGAAGGAGATAGCAGAATGGGTGAGTAAATGCTACACATGCCAGCGAGTTAAAGCAGAACACCAACGTCCGAGTGGGTTATTGCAACCATTAGACATTCCAGAATGGAAATGGGAACATCTAGCGATGGATTTTGTGGTAGGACTACCGAGGACTAGGGCAAATCATGATGCGATATGGGTAATCATTGACAGACTTACGAAGTCGGCACATTTTCTACCAATTAATGAAAGATTTTCGCTCGACAAATTAGTGCACATGTATCTCAAAGAAATTGTGATGCGTCATGGAGTACCAGTATCAATTGTATCGGATCGAGATCCTCGTTTCAATTCAAGATTTTGGAGACAATTCCAAGAATGTCTAGGAACGAAGTTGAATATGAGTACAGCTTATCATCCGCAAACTGACGGCCAAAGTGAAAGGACAATTCAAACGATTGAAGACATGCTACGAGTTTGTGCGATCGATTTTGAAGGCAGTTGGGATGAACATGTACCCCTAGTGGAATTTTCTTATAATAATAGCTATCACGCCAGTATTGGAATGCCACCGTATGAAGCATTATATGGGAGGAAATGCAGATCACCCGTGCATTGGGATGAAGTTGGAGAACGCAAGATTTTGGGTCCAGAATTAATTCAGCAGACAAAAGAAAAGATTAATCTTATTCGAAAACGAATCGAGGCAGCACAAAACCGACAAAGCAGATATGCAAACCAAGCCAGGAAGGATATGGACTATCAGGAAGGAGAACACGTATTACTCAAAATATCGCCATGGAAAGGATTGACCAGATTTGGCAATAAAGGGAAATTGAAGCCACGATACGTTGGACCATTTGAGATTTTGAAGAAAATTGGGAAGGTTGCGTACGAGTTAGCTCTACCACCCCATATGCAGCACATTCACAACGTATTTCATGTATCTATGCTTAAGAGGTATAATCCTGATACAAGGCATGTAATAGAATATGAACCAGTAGAACTTCAGGCAGATTTGTCATATGTAGAACAGCCAATAAGAATTCTAGATAGGCAAGAGAGGGTATTAAGAAATAAGTCTGTGTCATTAGTGAGAGTTTTATGGAGAAACCCAGTGGTTGAAGAATCAACCTGGGAGCTTGAAAGTGAAATGCTAGAAAAGTATCCTCAGTTATTTGCATAATTAGATTCTGAGGACAGAATCTTGTTAAGGGGGGGAGAATGTAACGACCGAGGAATTACGTGTTAGTGTAGGTGCCCTAGAGGCAATACATTATTCTTTTATCTTTATGTCAGTTGATCATTCAATAAATTTATTTATTATGACCTTAATTACTGCGATATTTTGTTAGCATAATAAATGTCCTTAGAATCATGATACAAATTGTATAGTTTAAGTACATGACTTGAACTTGAGATTATATAATATATCATATTCTTAAAGGTCCCTAGTCGAGTATTATTATATAGGACAATAATAATACATAGATAGACTAGTATGTTGTTTGACAAGATAACCACATCTCATTGGTTATAAGTATGGGGATACTGAAGTCAATACATAGGTACATGTGAGAGTACATGGTACTGGACAGACCCACAGTGAGATTCTTCATGTTTAATAAAGTCATAAGAAAGACTCATAGTGATAATGGTGTAACGATCCTTTGACTTGAAATCATTATATTTCTATACGAGGATTAATATACTTTGACTACATTAAAAGTTACTTTTGATCGGGTGATGATAAAAGTGGACATCGGGTATATCATGAGTCGTATGAGAAATATGAATGATAGATAAAGGATTTAACCCTCCTATAATTAGGAGAGATATTATTGGCCTCTTGATTGAGTGAGATTATAAAAGCATGGCCATGCTCAAATAATGATTTGTTTCAATAATCTACTCATGCATCAAGTAAACCCAGATTAAATGTTGAAGAGGATGACTAAATACATGCCTCGAGTTTAATCTATAATATGTATGGTTAAAGGGATTATATTACACGAAAAAACATTAATCACGAAAGGTTTTATCTAATCACGATTTAATTATTGTTTAATTGGGTAACAATGATGTATTACTAGATACCGCTCATTGTTTATAATTTTATTAGAGAATAAAATTATTGCCAATTAAATAATAGCCTATAGGGTCGCACAAATAGAGCACTTAATGGAATAGTTAATTTAAATTATGGATTTAAATTAATTGATGATTATTTGAATTTTATTATAATTAAGTAAGACTTAATTGAGATAATATAAATTCGAATTAAAAGGAATGTTTTTGCCCATAATAATTAAGTATGACTTAGTTATTAATTAAATAATAGAAATTCGTTTTTATTATTTAATCCAATACCTACTAGGGTTGGGCTTTGCTATTATGGGCCTTTTTAATCAGTCATTATAAATAGATAATGAGAGGTTAAAGAGGCTTGAACGTTTTTTAAGAAAACCCTAGCAGCAAAGAGAGGCAGAGGCAATTCAGATCGTCAAGAAGGAGGCTAGTACATCCATTCCGTAGTCAAGTTCGTGAGACGTTCTTGAAGGTGCTCGTGTGGATACCATAGAGGTGTTTCTCCGAGAGGTAGACACAAAGCGTGATAGCTAGGATCTCCGTTGAGTTCGTAAAAGTTAATCTCTTGAAAGGTATGATTCGTTATCTCCATAATCTGCCCATAATTATACATGGATCCTGTTTTGGGTTTCGAATTTTTTGTTTTATTTACGTTTATCCGCTGCGTTTTTATGCCTTCGGAACCCAACAATGGCATCAGAGCTACGTGTATAAGGGGCTGATTTGGTTACGTGTTTACTGTATTTTTACAAGTATGCATGTGTGATGAGTCTGCCATGATAACAGTTATGTTATATGAGTCTGCCATGATAACAGTTATGTTATATGAATGATATGATGAATCTGTTAATGATCTATATGATGATACTAGTATGTTTAAGATCTGCCATAACTCATATGTATGCGATCTCTTAAAATATGTATACTGATACACGTTTTTGGTAACTGGGATATGGATCGTGTGTATACTGATACATGCTTCTGGAATAGTATTCTGATACATGTTTTTCTAGTATTCTGATACTTGATTTTGCAAAAATTTCCGCCATCGGGGGGCTCGCTGCCCCCCCGAACCCCCCCAGCGACCTCACCGCGGAGGTCGAACCGCGTGGTTAGGGTTTCATTTTAAATTTGTGCTTATGACATATGCTTTACTTATTTATTATTCTTGATTGGATCATGATAAGTGATAAATAGTATGTCATCTTTATATGATCTATCATGTTCTTTAATGGTTACTGAGCATGGTGCATAGTTATGGCCTTAAGACCTTAGTTGTAATGGTTTATTCTTTTGGTTTGTAATAAATACGACTTGCATGTCGTTTTCTATTTGTAGTTGTTTTATCTCGAATGTAACTCGAGTTCTTTTGTAAGTTCATTAGTATAATTCTTAATGTAACATCCTAGAAGGACAAGGGAAAGAGGAGGCATCCTATGGAGGCCAAGGAGACAATGGAAGCAATAGAGAAGACATATGTAATAGTTATTTTTACACCATAGATTGACCTTGATCTTTTCATTAGCCTGAAAAGATCACATAGGATTGGGCCATAACTATTGCACGTTTACTTTACGTACTTTTCATATGATGTATAAATAGTATGTGTAGAGTAGAAAAATGCATGTTTTAATTAGATTAATGATGTATGTATGTATTAGATACATCACCCATGCCATGCCTTTAAACAAGATAAAATCTGTAACGACTCAAGATTTAAAATTAACAAACGATCATGAGATTCTCGTGTTTATGAAACACGGAATAAAATACGAATTTTCTTTATTTCTGACATGGGGCGATTTTGTCAACAACGGGTTCATAGAACTTGTAAGGCTGTGGGTTTTAAGCGAGACCGATGTGACTCCTCCACTACCTGGAAATCAAACCATTGACGAGTATTGATTTGAAGTATTTTATTCAAGGAAAAATTGGGAATCTCTTTATGATGGGATCATGATCGTTCTAAATTAAAATCCCTAAGTAAAAAATATTAAGTTTTAATCAGATGCTTTCCAATGAATGAACACTCATTAAATCCTAGATCGATAAGGGGAAGGGCTGTCAGTGGCAGGGGACTCCTATCTATCATGGTGAAATGCGACGAATATAAACGGTTATATTCGGACGTTGTATCATTGGGTCTAACTTAACTGAGTCATCATAATAAGGTGAATATAAACGGTTATATTCAACTATTATGAACTTAGAAGCATAGAGTTTGGTTAAAAATCTATTAGATAGATAAGATCAATTGTTGTTCACCAAATTATCCAAGAATTATATATGATATAATTGACAACTGTTGTCTACCTAAATAATCATGTTTTAAGGATACCAGTGGTTGACTTAGAACATGACGAAATATGGATCTTGGCTCACTAGAAAGATTTATGGGATATACTTTCCGAATTAATAGTTAGGGCTATTAATTTGATAAAAAAAAAATAGTGGGAGATATATTACGAATATATCATAATCATATGAACATAAAATTTTAACTCAGACAATCTAATGTTTATTTTGCGCTTTTATTATTGTAGATACTGAGTAATGGCAAACAACACAAACACACTATCCGTACGTTCAGTCCTTGAGAAGGACAAGCTGACAGGAGGAAACAACTTCCTAGACTGGCAGAGGAATTTGAGGATTGTCCTCAGGCAGGAGCGCAAGCTTCATGTCATTGATATTCCTCCTCCAGGCCCCCTTCCTGAGGGTGCTACTGCTGATGAACGAGCAGCACGCACAAAGGATGAGAATGATGCAAATGATGTTGCATGTCTTATGTTGGCAACTATGAGTGCTGAGCTTCAAAGACAACATGTGCATATGGATGCATATACTATCAATGAGCACTTGCAAAGCATGTTTGCAAGCCAAACTCGTCAAGAAAGGTTCAATACGAGTAAGTCACTTTTTAATTGCAAACAAGGGGCGAGTGAACCAGTTGGCCCACATGTTCTGAAGATGATTGGTTACATTGAGTACCTTGAAACTTTGGGTTTCCCGATTGGTCCGGAAACTGGTATTGACCTAATCATGAATTCTTTGAACAACAAATTCACTCAGTTTGTTGTGAACTACAATATGAATGAATTTGACAAAACACCTACTGAATTGTTGCATATGTTGAGAACATATGAGACCAACATGAAGACAGCTGAACCTGCTCCCATACTGATGGTGGGAAATAAAGGTAAGGCCAAAGGGAAGGGAAAATGGAAGGGTAAGAAGAAGATTGGATCTGATTCTACAACCAAGCCAAAGTCAGGTCCCAAACAGGCTTTAAAGCCTAAAGGTGGTGTGGCCAAGGGTGAATGTCACTACTGTAAGAAAGATGGTCACTGGAAGAGAAACTGTCCAATTTACTTGGAGGATCTGAAGAAAAAGAAAGCAGTTCAGATTTCTGGATCAGGTATTTATGTTATAGAAGTCAATTTGTCTATTTCTACATCCTGGGTATTTGATACTGGATGTGCTTCTCACATTTGTATAAATGTGCAGGGCCTGCAGAGAAGTAGAACTCTGGCTAAGGGAGAAGTGGACCTAAGAGTAGGCAATGGAGCAAAAGTTGCTGCTTTAGCTGTAGGGACTTATTATTTATCTATGCCCTCTGGGCTTGTTTTAGAACTAGAAGACTGTTTTTACGTGCCTGCGATTCGCAGAAACATTATTTCTGTTTCTTGTTTGGACAAGAAAGGTTTTTCGTTTACAATAAAGAACAACAGTTGCTCTTTTGCTTTGAATGATTTAACCTATGGTGTTGCGCGTTTATTTAATGGTTTATATGTTCTTGATTTAGATAACCCTGTCTGTAATATAGAAAACAAACGACTTAAAATAAATGACTCAAATCAAACATACCTCTGGCATTGTCGTCTAGGCCACATAAATGAGAAACGCATATCCAAATTACATAAGGATGGATACTTGGATAAGTTTGATTTTGAATCATACCAAGAATGCGAATCTTGTTTGCTTGGTAAGATGACTAAAGCCCCTTTCACTGGTAAGGGTCAAAGGGCCACTAAACGTCTGGAGCTAATACATAGTGATGTATGTGGCCCAATGCGTGTAATGGCTAGAGGAGGCTACTACTACTTCATAACATTTACTGATGATTTCAGTAGATATGGATATGTATATCTTATGAAGAACAAATCCGATTCTTTTAAAAAATTTAAAGAATACAAGGTTGAAGTAGAGAAGCAAATTGGCGGAGATGCAAGTATTAAGATCTTACGATCCGATCGTGGGGGTGAATACTTAAGCACCGAATTTAGAGAGTATTTGAAAGAGTGTGGTATTGTATCGCAACTCACTCCGCCAGGAACACCTCAATGGAATGGAGTTTCAGAGAGGAGAAATCGCACCTTGTTGGACATGGTGCGATCGATGATGAGTCATGCAGATCTTCCAATTAGTTTCTGGGGTTACGCTCTAGAAACAGCGGCTTTCACACTTAACCGTGTTCCTACTAAGAAGGTTCAAAAGACTCCATATGAGATATGGAAAGAGAAACGGTCAGGCATGAACTTTATGAAAGTTTGGGGATGTAAGGCATTTGTGAAACGTCAAGAATCTGACAAGCTTGGACCTAAATCCGAAGAGTGCATTTTTGTAGGATACCCTAATGAAACAAAGGCGTATTATTTTTATAGTCCTTCTGAGCAGAAAGTGTTTATTGCTCGAGATGCTGTCTTCATGGAAAGAGATTTTGTTTCCAAAAGAAACAGTGGGAGAACTATAGATCTCGATGAAGATCGAGAACCGCAAAATAGCATTGAACCTGAAGTGGAACAAGAGCAGAATAATGATAATGCTCAACAAACACAGGTTGTTCGTAGATCTGGTAGATTTCGCCATGAGCCAGAGAGATATGGATTTCTCATGACTCAGTGTGGTGATTTGATGCTCATAGATGAAGATGAGCCTCTCACATACCAAGATGCTATGAACAGTCCAGACTCTAAGAGATGGCTTGAAGCCATGAAATCCGAGATAGATTCCATGTACGAAAACCAAGTATGGACTTTGGTTGATCCACCTGAAGGGGTAAAACCCATAGGGTGCAAATGGGTTTTTAAGAAGAAAAAGGGCATGGATGGAAATGTTCAGACCTATAAAGCTAGGCTGGTTGCAAAAGGTTTCAAACAAATTCATGGTATTGACTATGATGAAACTTTCTCACCAGTGGCAATGGTCAAGTCTATAAGGATTTTACTTGCCATTGCAGCATTCCATGATTATGAAATCTGGCAAATGGATGTCAAAACAGCCTTCCTTAATGGAAGCCTTGAAGAGGATGTGTACATGACACAACCTGAGGGTTTTGTCGATCCAAGGAATGCTGGCAAGGTATGTAAATTGCGTCGATCCATTTATGGATTGAAGCAATCCTCTAGGAGATGGAATATCCGTTTTGATGAAAAAGTCATAGAGTATGGCTTTGTTCAAAACGAAGATGAACCGTGTGTTTACAAGAAGGTTAATGGGAGCTATGTGGCATTCATAGTACTATATGTTGATGATATACTACTAATGGGGAATGACATACCTTCTCTAAAGGCTGTTAAGACGTGGTTAGGGAGCAATTTCTCCATTAAAGACTTAGGAGAGGCATCCTACATTCTAGGAATGAGGATCTATAGAGAAAGATCTAGAAGGATGATCGGTCTAAGTCAGAGCACATACATTGATAAGGTTTTGCATCGTTTTGGAATGCAAAATGCAAAAAGGGGATATGTCCCTGTGTCTCAAGGGATAACGATCTCTAAGGACCAATGTCCGAAATCATTGGATGAGAAGGACCACATGAATAAAGTTCCATATGCTTCAGCAATTGGATCTATCATGTATGCAATGGTATGTACTCGCCCAGATGTCTCGTATGCTTTGAGCATGACGAGCAGATACCAGTCTAATCCGGGTGAAGGTCACTGGACGGCAGTTAAGAATATTCTTAAGTACCTGAAAAGAACTAAAGATTCATTCTTGGTGTATGGAGGAGAAGAGAAACTCGTTGTAAAAGGTTACACCGATGCAAGTTTCCAAACAGACAGAGATGATACTGTATCACAGTCTGGTTTTGTGTTTTGTCTAAACGGAGGTGCTGTAAGCTGGAAGAGTTCAAAGCAAGAAACAGTAGCTGATTCTACAATGGAGGCTGAGTACATTGCAGCTTGTGAAGCAGCTAAGGAGGCCGTTTGGATTCGAAAGTTCATTTCTGTTTTGGGAGTGGTTCCATCGATCGCAGATCCCATTGATCTATACTGCGATAATAATGGAGCCATTGCACAGGCTAAAGAACCTAGATCACACTCCCGGGCTAAACATATACTCAGGAGATTTCACCTTATTCGAGAGATTAATGAAAGGGGTGATATACACATATGTAAAGTGCACACAAATGATAACATTGCAGACCCACTGACCAAAGGCTTGTCGCAGCAGAAGCACGATGGTCACACTAGTTCCATGGGTATTAGATATATGGGTGATTGGCTCTAGTGCAAGTGGGAGATTGTTAGTGTAGGTGCCCTAGAGGCAATACATTATTCTTTTATCTTTATGTCAGTTGATCATTCAATAAATTTATATATTATGACCTTAATTACTGCGATATTTTGTTAGCATAATAAATGTCCTTAGAATCATGATACAAATTGTATAGTTTAAGTACATGACTTGAACTTGAGATTATATAATATATCATATTCTTAAAGGTCCCTAGTCGAGTATTATTATATAGGACAATAATAATACATAGATAGACTAGTATGTTGTTTGACAAGATAACCACATCTCATTGGTTATAAGTATGGGGATACTGAAGTCAATACATAGGTACATGTGAGAGTACATGGTACTGGACAGACCCACAGTGAGATTCTTCATGTTTAATAAAGTCATAAGAAAGACTCACAGTGATAATGGTGTAACGATCCTTTGACTTGAAATCATTATATTTCTATACGAGGATTAATATACTTTGACTACATTAAAAGTTACTTTTGATCGGGTGATGATAAAAGTGGACATCGGGTATATCATGAGTCGTATGAGAAATATGAATGATAGATAAAGGATTTAACCCTCCTATAATTAGGAGAGATATTATTGGCCTCTTGATTGAGTGAGATTATAAAAGCATGGCCATGCTCAAATAATGATTTGTTTCAATAATCTACTCATGCATCAAGTAAACCCAGATTAAATGTTGAAGAGGATGACTAAATACATGCCTCGAGTTTAATCTATAATATGTATGGTTAAAGGGATTATATTACACGAAAAAACATTAATCACGAAAGGTTTTATCTAATCACGATTTAATTATTGTTTAATTGGGTAACAATGATGTATTACTAGATACCGCTCATTGTTTATAATTTTATTAGAGAATAAAATTATTGCCAATTAAATAATAGCCTATAGGGTCGCACAAATAGAGCACTTAATGGAATAGTTAATTTAAATTATGGATTTAAATTAATTGATGATTATTTGAATTTTATTATAATTAAGTAAGACTTAATTGAGATAATATAAATTCGAATTAAAAGGAATGTTTTTGCCCATAATAATTAAGTATGACTTAGTTATTAATTAAATAATAGAAATTCGTTTTTATTATTTAATCCAATACCTACTAGGGTTGGGCTTTGCTATTATGGGCCTTTTTAATCAGTCATTATAAATAGATAATGAGAGGTTAAAGAGGCTTGAACGTTTTTTAAGAAAACCCTAGCAGCAAAGAGAGGCAGAGGCAATTCAGATCGTCAAGAAGGAGGCTAGTACATCCATTCCGTAGTCAAGTTCGTGAGACGTTCTTGAAGGTGCTCGTGTGGATACCATAGAGGTGTTTCTCCGAGAGGTAGACACAAAGCGTGATAGCTAGGATCTCCGTTGAGTTCGTAAAAGTTAATCTCTTGAAAGGTATGATTCGTTATCTCCATAATCTGCCCATAATTATACATGGATCCTGTTTTGGGTTTCGAATTTTTTGTTTTATTTACGTTTATCCGCTGCGTTTTTATGCCTTCGGAACCCAACATTACGCTTGTATTATATTATAATAATAATAAATTATGTGTATTATTATGTGATTAAATGTGTTAAGTCGTTGAACCCTAACTGCTATGTGTTATGTGTTGGGGTGTTTTGATCCAAACGTATTTTGGATATTTATTGAGCGTTCTACCGTCAGTTATATATATTATATCAAAACCTGTACAGCTCAAAACTATGTTTTAAAAGCCCGTATTTTAAACAAAATCATTGGTCCTATTTTGCCAGAAATGCCCTATATCGTATCGCTATTCTGAACCCCTAGACGTTTTACCAATTGACCTTTTTCGCGAAAAACGACTTTTTCCGGACCCCTTCGGGTACCAAAAGCCCCACAAAAATAACATTTTTATTTTTATATGATCATGAAATTATTATATATCATTTTTCTTTGCATTTTTGTAATATTCACAATTTTTGGGAATTTTTAGCATTTATTTTGTATTTATTGGATATTTAAAAATTAATTATTAATACCCAAAAATTATAAAAATTGGGGCCAAATATTTTTATTAGGAGTGTAATTAGCCCCTTAATTTTATTTAGGGGTATTATTTCTCATAGTATAAATAGACTAATTTTTATTAATTTATTACTAATTAATCATTAAAAATTCATAAAATCAGCTGAAAATCCCCAAATTTCAGAATTAGGGTTCTTGAGTTCTTGATTTCAATCCAAGATTTCAACGTGATTCCGACCTCCAAATCAAGCATGTAAGTACTCGTTGCAAAGCTTATTGAATTCTCTACAGCTTTATGTAATCAATATTATCCTTTGGTTAGTCGAAATTAAAGTTGCAATTTTCGGGTTGTTCTTGAATTCGGGTTTTTACGAATTGTTGATTGTTAGATGTAATCGTTGTTACGAAGGAATAGATCGTACGATTTTGAATCGAATTATGTAGGTTTCGTTGTTGTTGGCTTTGTTTTTCCACTCGCCAGAAACCGCCGTTGTCGGCGGCGTTTCTTGGTTTTTCCGGTTGCTGCGACGTCGGGGAAGGAAGGGGAGACGTCTGGGACTGTTGTTGATTTATGGGGAGGAGTTTCGGTTGTGTTTTGTTGGAGATACGCTTCGGGAACGAAGCCCCTAGCTCCGGCCGCCGCCTCGACGACGGATTGGATCGCCGGAGTTGGAGAGGAGGTTTGGCCCTGTGTTTCTGCTGCAGCGACGGGAAGGAGGAGGTAGGAACGAAGGGGAATCGTCAAGGAGGGGGCTGAAACAGAGGAGGTAAAAGTGAAATCAACTCGCCGGATTTCGGTCGGAAAACAAAACGGCGCCGGTGGAAGAAACGAAGAAGGAGGAGGGGGTTGTAGTGGACCCGGGTTCGACCCGGTTTCAACCCGGTGTTCGACCCGATTTCGATCCAAAAACCCTAAACCTGATTCCCTGTTTTATGTTCCTGATTAATTAATTACTCATATGTATTTTACTAAATCAGAAAATCAGATTTTAGTAATTCTAAAAAAAAAAAAAAAATTTTATTAAATAAAAATCAGTTTTAGATTCTGAAAAATATAATTAATAATTTCAGAATTATTTTAGTAATTTAGAAATTCGAATTTAATTATTTATTTAATTATTTAATTATTTATTTAATTATTTATTAGTTATCTAATTAATTAATAATTAGGTAATTAATTATTAAATAAGGATAAAAATAATATGATTAATAATCCGATAATTCGTTAAATATTACGAGTAACTCGTACTTATTCGAATAAGTGATTCGATAATTAAAATTATTATTCTAGCGTTAATGTATTTGAAGAATATCGTAATAATTATTCGTATCGTATAATTAAATACCGAT
Organism: Apium graveolens; assembly: GCF_009905375.1. NCBI lineage: Eukaryota > Viridiplantae > Streptophyta > Magnoliopsida > Apiales > Apiaceae > Apium > Apium graveolens. The sequence continues at coordinate 50,384,619 of NC_133648.1, read as the reverse complement.
AAATAATTAATTAATCGTATAGTTATAGTAATAATATAATAGCTCGATAATTATGTGAGAATCGTGAGTAGCTCGTATTTATACGAATAATTGATCTTGAGTTAGATTATGATTCGAGTAATAATTATTGATTCAATAAATAACGTATCAGTTAGTTGTATCGATTATTTATTTGTAAATAATCGATCTAATCGAATAATTGATAATAATTTGTAAATAAGTGTAGTAAATTGTAATTAATCCTAATAATTAGGGATTAATTATTTTAAAATACAATAGTTATTAATTAATTATTTAAAAAAATATAATTAAGGAATATTTAATTATAATTAATTATTTATAATTAGTTATTAATTAATTAAATCTTGTTTAATTCATAATAATTAAACCGTTAGTCCGATTTAAGCGAAACGAAGACCCTTAGACTCAGAAAAATGAAACGAATCCAATAAAAATAATTGTGAGTCATAATTTCTTCCGAAAGAGAGTGGTCTTGTGATAATTAATTGTTTATAGGCCATATTAGGGGTATGATCGAGTCAAATAAATCCCGAAAAATTATAATAAAATCAGATAAGGCTAGTTAATACCAATATGAGTCTAGTATCGATTCTAAAAATAGTTATGAGGTTAAAAATCAATTATATGCTTTATGTGCTATGTGCCTTACGTGATTATGTGAATCTTATGTGGCATATAATTATATGTATATATATGCGAGTCAGATAGAAACGCATGGGTAGACTGATAAGGTTGCGTGATATCAATTCAAGATACACGTATGTATTAAATTATCTAAACACCTATCTTTCCATGATTTGTTCAGTGTTAGCAAGGCAGAGCGAGCTAGGGTCAGAAAGCAGTAAGTTAAACCAGGTTAAGTACGCGCAAGGCAAGTTTTTCCCCTATTCGAAATTCAGAATAGTGATTTATATTTCCTTTCTATCGTATCGATTCTCTTTGATAATCATTGTTCATATACACTGTTACCTATTTATTATCACTTGTTCCATTTCATTTCAATTCTTGATTTACCCAAATTATTGAATTCCATGTTCATATTTCAATTCCTTTACCCTTGTTACATATAGTCTGGTATATCTTGGTGTTGGGATATATCAATAGCATTCCGATTATTCCGGATGCGAAGCCTTGGACTGGACGGTTACTTTACGGGCTGGGTTTTACCCAGACCATTAATTAATAGGCCATAGTTGCCTGAGTACTCCTAATGTTGGTTGGGTCTATGCAGTTGGGTATAGATCCGCACTATATTCTGACTGATCAGCAGGTTATAGTGCATATGTTGGTTCTTGTTTCCAGTCTTGTTCATTTGGTACTCGCCAGTATTGGCAAATTATTATCATATACAGATACAGATGGTTGTTCAAACCAGCAGCTTCTTGGTTCATTTATTTCTCTCTCTTTATAGTATATATATATATATATTGTTGCAGGCTTGTTGAGCAATTTTGGCTCATCCCTTTTTATTGTTACTCCTATTGTTTTACAGTTAAGGTAGAGAATGAAACCCATCAGGACCCGCATAGTCAAGAAGCGAGTCAAGCAGCGGGACCCTCTTATACCAAGAGTGTTCCTTCCTATTCCCGAAGAGAGCTTTGAATTGCCAGATCAGGTGTAGCAGGATAAGTAGTAATGTTGGGTTGAAAAAAAGTCTTGTGTAGTTTGAATAAAAGATTGCGTAGTGAAACTGTATATAGAATAAAGTTTTGTAATAAAGAGAGTTCTTAAGATAGGTTTTATTTAGTTGGGTTTGTAATAAAGTGTAGTGCATGATTCTTGTTTCCAAACTCAAACCTTAAAAGATCCTGAGTAGTGATAGTTCGGGGTAATTATTATATTTATATTCCGCTTGTGCAGGTATAGTTGGTAATTGTTGTTAATAATGCCCCAAATCTATACCCCAGATTTGGAGGGTGTTATACTAACTGCAAGTAGACCTGATATCATTTATGCTACCTGTCTTTGTTCAAGATTTCAAGCAGATCCAAGAGAACCTCACTTAACAGTTGTGAAAAGAATTTTCAAGTACCTTAAGGGTACAGCTGATCTAAGATTGTGGTATCCTAGGGAATCAGACTTTAAGCTAATAGGTTACTCAGATACAGATTTTGCAGGGTGCAAAATTGACAGGAAAAGCACAAGTGGAAGCTGCCAATTTCTTGGAGGCAGATTAGTTTCTTGGTTTAGCAAGAAACAAAAGTCAATTTCCACATCAACTGCAGAGGCAGAGTACATTGCTGCAGGAAGTTGTTGTGCACAGATTCTTTGGATGAAGAATCAACTATTGGATTATGGGTTAGAATTTTCTAAAATCCCTATTTACCGTGATAATCAAAGTGCTATTGCTATGACAGGTAATCCAGTTCAACACTCAATGACAAAGCACATCATCATTAGGTACCACTTCATAAGGGAGCATGTGATGGAAGGTACAGTGGAATTGCGTTTTGTTCCAACAGATCAACAACTAACAGATATCTTCACAAAACCACTATGTGAAGCTACTTTTACAAGATTGGTAAATGAACTTGGAATGGTTTCAGGCTCTTTCTCAAAATCTGCTCAGTTTATGTTCTGATACATCAAACTTTATGATTAGTATTAACAGATATTACTATCTTTGTGTAATTTGTGCTTAAATTGAAATTTACCTAAGTGCTGATTGATGTCTGATGTGGATTTCTAAACTCTGATAATGATATGAATGTTTCTGTGACTATTTAATCCAATGAGGATACCTGTGCTAGATGCTGACCTATTAGTCTTTAATATACTAAAGATCCCATGTTTGAAGTAATTGTTTATGTGGAAATCTCTTAACACAAGCAAATTCTGATATTGAGCTTGGTTAGGTTTACTTTGTGTATCTTATTATTAAGTCAAAAACTAGAATAGTGCTTCTTATCTGTTAAGTTCTGATGTTGGTAAATCTTATGGATGTACTAAGTGCTGATAAGCCTCACTTATCAAAAGAAAAAGAAAAGAAAAGAAATAAATATCAGGTACTCCTTTGAGATCTAGAGAAAAATGTATGTGGAAGGGAAGACCCAAGTGCATTGCTGGTATTAAGTAATATGCATTAGAAAAACAAAATAAAATTTTCTTGGTGAATTTTCACATTCTCTGATTACTGGAGGAATACTCTGATAATAGCATAAATTCTGATAAGCAGTCGTGACTCACTTACACTGAGAAGCCACTGTAAAAAGGAATTTCAAAAGATACATAAAATGAGCACAAAACAGTTGAGGTGGACTCATGCATGAACTCATTCTAGAGTAGACTTCAGACTAATGACAGATTTTAAGCAAAGTTCTTAGTTATGCCTTATTTCTAAGATGTACTGAAGTGAATCAGACTTTACTCTTTGTCTGATATTTAGCTTAATGTACACACTTACACTCCATATGAATGATGAAAATTACTGTGGTGATCAATGTTGTTTAAGATGAACAGTTTAAGTGTCAGTTGCATAAATTCTGAGGACAAGTTCTGATGGAAGTTCTGATGATTAGGTTCTGAGGAAACCATATCAGTAATTGTGTGAAGAATTACATAAATAAACATTCACTTTTTGAGTAAAGAAGCCATATTCTAATTACTTTTAAATTCTGATAATAATCAAGTTCTGATGCTTATATGGCAGTATTTATTTCCTTGATTTATTTTTAAGTCAATACTTGAACGATAATATTTTATCAGAATATTGGATTACGTGAGATAAAGACAGTCATAATCATTTGTTTAGTGGAAACAGTTTTTTTTTAAAAACTGCATGTGCATAGTAATCAATACTTATTTCCCGTGCCCATTAACTACTGTCTTAACTGTTGCATGCCTGACAGGTGTAACGTCTGTTCCACTTCTCAATAACTGTTGTAACGTGGGGTGTATAAGTAAAAGAGATAAAATATTTTCAAATCTTTTATTTACATTTCTATTCTATTCTCTCTCTCTCTCTCTCTCTCTCTCTCTCTCTCTCTCTTTCTCTCTTTCTTACTCTCTCATATTTTCTGACGGTTTACAATACATACATTTTATCAAACACTTTTCAGGCATTCTAAATTCTCACTAGTTTTCAATGGCACCCAAGGATATAATCTTTAATGGAGCAAAGTTCGTCCCCAACAACTATGCTGGCATTCTCACTAAGAGTGAAGCTCCTTCTGAATTTCATTTTATTCAGAATTTCTTATCTCATAGTGAAATTGGGTTCGCATTGACACAGCCATCTAGTATATCTGGAACTCAAGTTCTGACATTCTGGCGTACTGGACATTACGATGATGGTGGTAAGCATGGACTCCAAGCATCGTATTTACATCAATTGAGGTTGAGTATGTTGTTATTCCAGGAGCAGTTCGTAAAGCTCTACACCTACCTGAATCTTGTCAATTCAGTTCTGCTGTGGAGGAGCCCTTGCTACAACAAATGATGGCTAATCTTGGGTATGAACGGAGTTTGGCTAAGTTGGGTCAACTCAAACGCCCATATATTCGAAAGGAATGGAGCTTCTTCTTCGAGTGCATCACGAAGACGTTTGCCAACAAATGCTCAAATTTTGATGCCATTCCTATTCTGACACAACAAATTGGGTATGCACTCCTAAACCAGTCTCATTTTGATTATGCAAAGACTGTGTTATGTTTTATAGGAGATAGAATGAAAGAGGACAGGAATGTAGTTTACTTTGCTAGGTTCTGTCAGTTAATTTATGATTACTGTACATCAGATGAACCAAAACTAGCAGGTGAACTCATATAACCTTTTAGGTTAGCAGAAAGGGCTTTTACTGATCTTTTCACTACTGACAACAAGAAGGGAGTTTTGAGACCCCTTAGCATTCCTTTATCAGTAAAGCAAGCCCTTGTAAATGCTGATGTTGCTACATATTCATTGCTATATCCTGATGTCTAACCCACCAACACACAACAACCATCAGTACCTACTCCTATCACTCAACAACCACAAACATCAGATCATGCCAATCAACCATCAGCACCTACTGTGAAGCCTTCTTCTTTTAAAGAAAAGAGGAAAAAGACTGTACCTCAGACACAACAGAAAAGAAGGAGGATGATTCTGAGAGATGAATCAGAAGATGAGGCACAGGTTCAAACATCAGAACCTGTTGCAAAAGTAGCTGAGAAGGACTCTTCTCAGAAAGTTCAAGAAACTGGGAGTTCTAGGCCCCTCAAAAGGCTTAGAAAGAGAAATTCTGATGACAAAGCTCCCAAAGTCTCTCCACCCTTGAAGAGATGGAAGAAATAAAGAGCTAACATGGACACAGCTGAGTCAGATTCAGAGGATGTGGAAGTAGCAGCTAAGGAAGGGGATCAGGAATCTCTGATCCCAAATGAGCCAATTATGATTGAATCCCTTCCTTCTACACAACCAGAATTTGCTGAAGCCATTGCATCTACACCTCCATTGTCACCAATTCATGCTGAAGAAACTGCTCAAGACAGAGTGTCTACACCTCCTGTGTCTCTTATCCTTGAACAAGTACATGCTGAAGAACCAGGTACAAGTGCTGAAATAGATATTCACAACTTGAATGTGCCTGAGGTTCTGTACTTAGAAGCTCCAACCATTCTTCAACAAACACCACCAACAACACCAATTTTAGATGCTGATATCAATGCAGATATTCCAACAACACCTCTTTTGAATCCAGATGATGAAGATCAAATATTAGGTGAGCATCATAATTTGGATGTTGATCAGAACTTAGAGGATGATTTTGAAACCTCTATAGCCTCACACACTATCATTTTATCAGAGGAAGCTGATTCTGCAGGCTCTGTAAGTTTTGATGTTGCAAATGCTGAAAATACTGGTGAAGCTGCTATAAATGAAAATGCTGATGCAGCTGGTCCTTCAGGACATGCACCTCTACCAGCAGTTAATAAAGCTGATTTGATTAAAAAAAATTGTGAGAGGGGATGCACCAGTACCTTGGAGTGAAACTCCAAGAGGAAAAGTATGGATAAAGGAGTGGAATAAAGTTGATTTTGTTCCTACTGCAAATATTCTTGCTGAGCATCTGGCTAAAGCTGATGAGATGCTGGTGAATGATGATTTCAAAGTACAACTAAGAGTTACTGCATTGAGTACAAGGCACCTTCAAGGTCAACACTCAATAACTCAAGCCAAGGTGAACAAAATTCAAGAAACCCTAATTCAGCAAGACATGAATGTTAAACTGGATAAGAACAGGTTTTTTAAGCCTACCTTTAACAGAGTTGAGGCTATTGAGAAAGCTCAGGAGAAACAGCAAGCTCAGATTGATGAAGTACTAAAAAAAATCAAGCTTCTCAACAAGTTCAACTAAATGAAATCCAATCTTCAGTGGAATTACTTCTCTCTCTCCTATTACCTGATGATGCCAAAAAGGGGGGAAAATGATTAAGTCCAAATACAAATCTGATTTAGCACTGAAGAAAAAGGATGATGGAAATGATGACCAGGGAAACTCTAAAAGGGGTAGAGCTCATGGATAAGGCAAAGGTTTTTCATTCAGGAAAGTAGGAACTTCTACACAGAGATCAAGTTCTGATGCTGATAGAAGAAAAAGTTCTGATAAGCAAGTTCTGACTAATCCTGATGTTCCGATACAGGGTGAAAGTCAAGAATCACAGAAGTTTATGCAGACATTGAAGCTTAAGGTGAAGAAAACATCAGTATACTATCAAGACCCCAAGTTATAGAAGTTGGATGAAGAAATTTTAAAAAGACTATTTCTCAAAGACAATCCAGGAACGGACTTTGAAAGTCTGAAGAAAGAAGAAGCCAAACTTAAAGCAGAAAATGACAAATTCAAGTCTAAAGCTTCTATTACTGCAAAAAAACCTCCAAAGCCTAAGGGCATTGTGATTAAAGAGAAGACAAACTCTGAGGCAACCAAATCTGAATCCAAAGCCAAATCACAAGTAAAGGTAGATCCAAGATTCAAGGGCAAAACAAAAGTTGATGAAACTGTAAAGGTTTATATGCCAATTATGGATCTGAAAGTAAATTATGATGAATATACTAGTCTGATTTTGAAGAAGAAGAAGAATATTCAAACAACCTCTGATAGAGCTCATGTTGTTCAAGATCAGGACTTAGTAAATTTTGATATTACAATGAAGCAAGCAACCTCTGACAGAGCTCAAGTTAGCTTGATATCAGAAGATAAAGGAAAGGAAACCTTTGACATTGCTCATGTTAAACCTTCAAAAATTCTACTATCTGGGTTTACTAAAGCTCAACAATCTACTCAACCTTTAAAGACTACATCAAGTGGTTTTGAAGCAAGAGTTATTCGAGGAAAGGAAGCTAGAGACAAATCAGGATTGGGTAGTTCTAAAAAAAAAGAGTAAACAATACTACCTTTGATCCAACTTCTTTGAGTGAACCAGGAGTGGGAACAACTCCTGAAAGATTGAATCAACTGGAGTCTGTACAAATGGTTTACCACTCTGTGCTAAAAGAAGATATCATGCTATACTTCATGACAGATAGGAGGGTATTCCAGATTAGAAAGAATGCTATTCGTTTGAAGTATTTTGAAGAATTGCAACATGTGCTATTTTTACTTCAAGTGAAAAATAGGTCAACAGATGGTGCTGCCAGTTACTTAAAATCTGATATTCAAAGGCAGAAGAAACTTTACTCTGTAAAGTCTGACAGACCATACTATCCTAAGTACAGAGCTCACAATGGTGATATAGTTGAGATGGAGCCTAATACCGCCAAAATCATCACTACATTTCTTGGTATTAAAGGTCTTGAATTCAATCTAGAGTCTGATAAAGCCTATATCATCAAACTGGATCAGGATATAAGGAAAGCAAAAATAAATGATCTCAGGGCTGCTATCTTTCAAACAGGTGAAGATACAGTTGAACTTAAAGATGCAAAAAGGAGGATGCAGAATGAACTTGAATATGCTGAGAGAAGTCTGTTGAAGAACTATCTCAGAACAACTCCTGACATTAAAGAGATTACACACTGAAGCCAAGTCAAGAACTACAGCTGATAAATTTTGAAGGATATACAGGCTAAAGCTGATATCAGACTTTAAGGATGGTAAAAGCTACAAGGACTGTGAGTTGTAGTTACTTAGTCAAAATTCTCACATGCATTTGTACTTAATGTTTTTGACATCATCAAATATTTATTGAACTTGTATATTATGCTAATTTACAAGTTGTGGGAGATTGTTAGATATATTTGTGATGTCATGTCTAATGATGATCTGTGTTTAGTTTTCAGATCTTAACTAACAGGATAAATCAGGACTTAACTGGAAATCAGTACTTATACTGAAGTCAGAACTTAAGATATCAGAAATTAAGTTATCAAAACTTAAGATATCAGAAGATATTTATCAGGAGATAATATCAGGACTTAAGAAGACGTTCAGATAAAGAAGGCGGCTGATTGAAGGAAATAAGATTAAGGCAAACACAAGAAGAGATATGTATGGAGAAGAATTCTATGAAGAATAGAATACTTGGAGGAAAAGATAAGTAGTTGATATATTTTAGGATGCAGACTTATGTTCGATATCAATTAGAAGTTTATCTTGTAACTGTGTGTCTATATAAACACAACATAGGGTTTACACTATAAGTGTTATCTTAATCGAGAATATTATTCATTATAACCCTAGTAGCTCTCGTGATATTTGTTCATCACTAAGAGAGAACGGTTCCATTGTAATACTGTTTTATTAATAAGATTATTCTGTGTTTCATACTTGTGTTCTTAATTCGATTTGATTGTAGTATACACTGTATTCAACCCCCTTCTACAGTGTGTATGACCTAACAAATAGAATGAGAGGATTTGAGAGGCGACACCTAAACGCTCTCGTCTTCTCCTTTATATAAGTATATATATATATATATATTGATATTGATTCGAACTCTTCTCCACTATAAACTCGAACACCTAGTCTACTTCAAATATGTTAAATATTATTTTTTAGTATTTATAATTCAAAATTCTGAAAAAATTAGAAAAATAGAATGAGACGATCTTAGAGCGCCACCCAACCTCTCGCGTATCCTCCTTTATATATAGATATTGATGATTGATTGATAGTAAATTTTTAGATAATATTATAAAATATAAATTACTTGCACCTAAAATTAATAAAAAATATTTATATTTATATTTTAATCACGGTGCATGCTTTGAGTTATCTTCTCATCGTACTTGAATTGAGATAAGCTATCAAATGAAACATGTAATACTAAAAACTCTTGAACAAGATGTATATTCTCCTTTTTATATAATTGAAATGTATAAAATAAATAAATCTTTATTATAAGAAGGTTATTTTTTTTGAATTTATCAAAAATGCCTATGTTTTCAATTTTTTTTACAAAATACGGTAAAGTTAAATATGAAATTATAGCTCGAAGTTGCATGTTAAGTTGCAAATATTTTCATGTTCGCTTCATGTTATATATAGGTTGCAACATATTTTTAAAAAGATAAATGTTAATTTCAGATAAAAATTATATTTTCATAGCTCAAAAGGCATTAAAAGAAGAAAATATCCCTACATTATTTTTCTTTACTTTTTTTTATTGTATATGCATGGATAGATTTGTCATTTCATGCTTTAGTAATTCTGAAAATAAAAAATGTGAATTGGAAATAACATTTCTCTTTTATAAAATATTTTCAACAATTCGAGTATTTTTAAAAAAATATGCATTGTTTTGAATGAGAAATCTTAGAAATTTTAAAAGGGTTCCCAAATAATGGAAATAAAATAACCATGTATGTCTCTCTTTATTTTTTAATTTACTAGCCGTCTAAAAAATTTTATGAGGGGCTTTTATCCATTTTCATTGGTGGAAGGTCCCGATCATTTCTATCTTATTTATTTTTCTTGATTAAATTATCATTTTCATTCAATAATTTCCCAATTTATTTGAGTTTTATTTGAAATCTTCTTAATTGTGGGAGTTTGATTTTTCTTAATATTCATCATGTCTGAAATAAATTAAGTAATACGAGTTTTTATGGTGATACATTCATGTCGATTACTTAAAATAACAATTGGAGGATTATAACATATACATATCTATTAAAATAACTGTTTGGTTGCTTATCCAAGAATGAAGGATCAATGGCGATATCATTATATGTTTGGTCAATTTGAGTTTTATGTGTAGATGCCGTATGACTTTTTATAATTAATTTTTTTTTTAATTTTTTTAAAAATAATTCTCAAATACTAATGTAAAAGGTTCTATATACGTCCACAAATTAAGATGTCACTAACACTACTCATTTGAAATAAGTACCAAATATTATATTTTTATAATTTTCCAAAAAAATAGTACTCCTAACCATTTATTTACAATTTACTTTTTGAGATATTTCTTCCAATTCTTTACATTTCAAAATTTTTCCAAAAATAGTAAAGTTTTTATAATATAAAAAATAAACTCTTCCACTACTTAACTCTACTATACCTACTTTATACCTAAAATATTAATCGGTCTCCGCATTTTACTCATTTTTTAAACTTTTCACTATTATTTTATTATTTTTCTTAACCTCCGTATCAAAATAAATGTAAACAAATGGGGAGTACCAAATATTAATATTAAAAAATCCCTACTATATATATCACGTGCCTTGAAATCACCCAAAGTGACCGACCTAACATCGGACGGTTTGACCTAACAAAACTCCAAATATCCCATCCAACGCGTCACACAGCAACACGTAACACCCCTCCTCCACAAAAACCCTACAAATAAAATACAACAATACATATATATACCCATCCTACCCCTCTCTACCCTCTCCTTTTTCAACCTCAAGCCGCTACAATTCTCCCCAGGCTTCGAGGCAAAATAAACAACCCCAGATCTAAAACCCCCTCCTCAATCTCAAAGTACCCTTCTTTCTATACTTACATGTTTTGTTTTTGTGTTTCTTGATTTGGGTTTTTATTGATTTGTTTGTTTGTTGGGTTTTTACAGGAAGGATGGTATCTGATGCAAGCAAGAAAAAGGCAGCCCAGAAGAAGGCAGCTGCAGCTGCTAAAAGGGGTGGTAAATCAGTGGCAACTGCTGTGGCTAAGATTGGGAGTAGTGCTAGTAGTGATAATTTGAGTGCTGGGGTTGAAAATCTTTTGATTTCTGATCGGACTTGTACTGGGGTTCTTTGTTCTCATCCTCTTTCCAGAGATATACGTGTATGTTTCACTCTTCTTGTTTTTTTGTATTTGTGTGGATTTTATGATGTTTTTTTGATCTTGATTGTGTGTGTATGTGTAGATGGTGTTGACAAGGTGTTTGTTTGTTGATTTTGTTGGGTTTTTTTGCTGATAAAAATCTCATCTTGCTTTATTCAAGTGAAAAAACAATATTTGATTTTGTGAGAATTAATTTTTCGAGAATTTGCATACTTTGTTGATCTTGATTGTATGTGTATGTGTAGATGGTGTGAAAAGAGTGTTTGTCTGTTGATTTTGTTGGATTATTGGTGATAAAAATCTCATCTTTGATTTATTCAAGTGAAAAAACAATCTTTGATTTTTATCGAGAATTAACATTTTCCGAGAATTTGTGTACTTTGTTGATTTTGATTGTATATGTTGTTGGAAGATGGTAGATTTGGTAATTTATTCATTATGTGTGTTTGTTTTTACATTTCTATTCAATCTTGATTTTATAGACGTGTGTATGCAAATTGGTAAAAGGCTTTCTTGTTGATATAAATATGATCATGATTTATCAAGAAAATGAGAATCTGATCTTTGATTTGTCAAGATTTGACATTTTACCAACAATCTGTATGCTTTGTGTCGAAAAGAAACTACCATATTTCGGATTTGAAGTTTTGATGTGTATAGTACCTTTTCTTCACTTGGAAGAAGAACTATATCAAACTAAATATTCCTCGAGTTGGCTCGTAAGATAAGAGCAACGGGCTGGGGGTGAAGCAGGCCTTTCATATACCTCTTTTTTTTTTTGTAAAAATAAAAATCCTGGGTTTCTAGTTTGGAACAAACTAGAAGCCACAAGAAGGATACATGTAAGTGAGGGCAAGACACAGTAAAATAACGCAATTAATCCAATTTCTCCAACGAGAAATATGGTGTTCAAATAAGCTTTGACCGAAAGGATTATAGGGGTTTACTTGAGATTGCGAAGAATCTGTTATCTGAGTAGAGTTAGAGATTCTCGTGCTGCGGGTTTCACTCTTACTGCTTTTCATTTCAGGGTGTGGGTTTGACTTCTACTATCTTACATCATTGTTTGTAACTGGGTACCTAGAGGACCTAAGACAACAGATGGACCAACTATCTGTAGGGTCCTCTGACTTCTATATCATCCGAATCTCTATTTGATCATTCAGTACTTTAAAATTGCGAATGTATTGAACTTTTTAATCTAGAAGGTAACAATACTCGCTAATGTGTTGTCTTAGAAAGCTGGTTTGCTACATGTGTCTATCTGCTGAGGCAGTATGCTGGTGACGCAGTGCTGATCATATGTTTTCTACTTGCAGATAGAATCTCTGTCTCTTACCTTTCACGGTCACGATCTTATTGTTGATTCTGAGCTGGAGCTTAATTATGGAAGGTTCGCTTTTGTATTTTAAAACGTATTTTTTCGTGTTATGGTCATTGGTTAATCAGACTTATTCAGTTTATTTAAATTGTCTTTGTTTTTTTAGACGGTATGGTTTACTCGGGCTTAATGGGTGTGGAAAATCTACCCTACTTACCTCCATAGGGCGTCGAGAACTTCCAATTCCTGATCACATGGATATTTTTCATCTCACAAGGGAGATTGAAGCATCTGATATGTCTTCACTCCAGGCTGTGATGAACTGTGATGAGGAGAAGATAAAACTAGAGAAAGAAGCTGAAGTTTTGGCTGCTCAGGTTTGTGCTTCCCTCAGGATATTTTGTGTTGGCATCTGGGATTTGTCCTCTATTTTTATAAGTTAGTAATTTCAGTTTTTCTGTCTATTATAGGATGACGGTGGTGGAGAAGCCCTTGAGCGCATTTACGAACGTTTGGATGCGATGGATGCAGCAACTGCTGAAAAACGAGCTGCTGAAATATTATTTGGTCTTGGTTTTACCAAACAAATGCAAGCAAAGAAAACTCGAGATTTCTCTGGTGGATGGAGAATGAGGATCGCTTTAGCACGTGCCCTGTTTATGAACCCGACTATCTTGTTACTTGATGAACCTACTAATCATCTTGGTGAGCCGTTTTTCTTTTAGTAGTTTGCTGCTTTATTATTTCTGTAATGATTGTACATATTCCCTTTTTGATGCTTTATCAGAGATATATTTTTTCTTCATTTCCTTTAGATGCATTTTTACTTTTTTGATGCTTTATGCTCTCCTCGATTATCTACAATTTTTATGCGCTACTTTAACATTTAAGTGCATGTAAAAACAGATCTAGAAGCTTGTGTTTGGTTGGAGGAGATGTTGAAGAAATTCGAGCGTATCCTGGTTGTTGTTTCTCACTCCCAGGACTTTCTAAATGGTGTCTGCACAAACATCATACACATGCAGAGCAAACAATTGAAAATGTATACTGGAAACTTCGACCAATATGTTCAAACCCGTTCGGAACTTGAGGAGAACCAAATGAAGCAGTACAAGTGGGAGCAGGATCAGATTGCTAATATGAAAGAGTACATTGCTCGATTTGGACATGGTTCAGCCAAATTAGCTCGCCAGGCACAGAGCAAAGAAAAAACTTTAGCAAAAATGGAGCGTGGTGGGCTCACACAGAAAGTGGCAAGGGACCAGGTTCTGGTTTTTAGATTTGTTGACGTGGGGAAGCTTCCACCACCAGTGTTGCAATTTGTTGAAGTTTCTTTTGGCTACACACCAGATAACCTCATCTACAAGAACATTGAATTTGGGGTTGATCTTGACTCGAGAATAGCATTGGTTGGACCCAATGGTGCTGGGAAGAGTACATTGCTGAAGCTGATGACAGGGGACCTGGTTCCAAACGAAGGCATGGTACGTCGGCACAATCACTTGCGCATTGCTCAGTTTCATCAGCACTTGACGGAGAAACTTGACATGGAGATGTCAGCTCTCATGTTTATGATAAGGGAGTACCCAGGAAATGAGGAAGAGAAAATGAGGGCAGCAATTGGGAGATTTGGGCTAACGGGTAAAGCTCAAGTAATGCCAATGAAGAATCTATCAGATGGACAAAGAAGTCGTGTGATTTTTGCATGGTTAGCATGGAGGCAGCCCCAGATGTTGCTCCTGGATGAGCCAACCAACCATTTGGATATTGAGACTATAGACTCGCTTGCTGAGGCATTGAAGGAGTGGGATGGCGGTTTGGTACTTGTGAGCCATGACTTCAGGCTCATAAACCAAGTGGCGAAAGAAATTTGGGTGTGTGAAAATCAAGCCGTGACCCCCTGGTCTGGTGATATTATGGGTTTCAAAGCACACTTGAAGAAACAGGCTGGTCTATAAGATTGAAAGGCTCAAATATGGTTGATTTACATTTATTAATATATTCTTTAGTAAGGTAATTGTACTAGGCTTACTCTTATCAGATGGCAGTTTTGGAGTAATACGTTTGTATGTTTTCTCTCATGTTGATGATGATGAAAGCCGAGGAACAGCAGAAGATTCTTTATGACAATATTATTTAAAATAAGGATTCTGTACTGTTGTCATTATTTTCTTCACCTGATATACTAGCTTAATTTACATTTTTGCTTTGTATCATTACAATTCTGCGTTTAGCCTTGGTTTGGGCCAAGAATTTTACTTGACGTGGATGTTTTGCCAATGTGAAACTTGTGTATTTGAATATCTGAAAATTTGAATAGTGTATTGTGTAACCAATCTTTGTGGTTTGATTCATCTGTGGTTTGTTAAACAAGAGATTGGTTGATAACAGGGCCGTCAAACGGATAACTCGGATATGAATATGTTTATATTTGATATATGAATCTGAAAATTCGTATACGAATCCGGAAATATTTAAAAATAAATATCCGAATCTGGATATGACGGATAATAATACGGATAATATTCGGATCCGAATCCGATTTTCAATCAGATTTTTTTATTTTTATATTAAAAAATTTAAAAAATATTGGATAAGTTAAAATTTCATTTTAAAAAATTCAAATAAGATTTAAAGCGATTTAATTTTATTTATTTAATTCAAAAATTACTTTTTATTTACCTTTTCAATATATTTGTTATCTTTAAAATTATTAAACTCAAATAATTTTTTAACATATATCTATACTATTTTTACAATTATATATAATTTGTATAAATATAATATTTAATATATGTGTGTGTATTTGTGTGTAGATATACTATAAATTTAATATAATAAATTTTAAATTATATAAAAATATTTAAATATAATATATTTATTTGTATTCAGATATTATCAAATACGGATATACCGTATATATAATCGTCGAATTCGAATACATATAATATTCTCTTTATTTCGGTTCGGATAATATCCGTTTTTCGGACAGACATCTGATTTTTGGAAAGCAAATGTCACCGGTGTATGTAGTGCAAGTAGTTCTAAAATTAGGATATTAGCGGAGGGGGGTTCGAGGTGCTCATTCTGTTTTTTTCTGTTGGATCGTGAAGAAACTAATTTCAGGTGCAGACAGTCAGCTCTCAGCTACACAAACTCAACCCCCAAAACCTAATATTCAAAACAGCGAGAGCAGATGAAGTGAATCGAATCATTATGGGTAATAGATAGACACGTATTATAATCATGTTCTAGAAAGAAAACTGACGTACATATGCTACTTTTGGCTAGAAATGCGCAAAAAAAACCCGGTCCCGAAAATCTGGTCCGGCCCGATCCGGTCAAAACCCAGTTAAGTTCGGGCCGGGCTCCCAGTCAAGTCCGGCCCGGGTTTCGGGCTTCGACGTGCCCTATATTTTTAGGCAAAGTCCGGCCCGGTTAAAAATCTGGGCTTCGGCCCAGCCCGACCCGATTAAAAGCCCGAAAAAGCGCGGTTATAATTTGATTATTCTAATATATTTTCTTATATATTTATAAATTCACATTTACTATAAATATAAATAATATTTTAAACACATATATATTTACATATTTGTGATTAATAATATTACTTATATATTTCATTGCATAAATAATGAAATAAGTTATAATAAGTACACTAAATATATTTGGATATCATTATTATCATAACAATGATAAAATATATTATCCTATAAACATGTTTATTTTTTGCAGAATTTAAATATTTTCAACGAAATAATATTTTCATAAAATATTCCATGTAAACTAATATATTTTTACGATGATCTAGTTGCTAACATGTGTATTTTTCGGAATCTCTAATAATACTCGATCCGATTTAAATTAGAAAAAAGCCCGACCCGATCCGATCCGGCCCAAAAAGCCCGGTCCGGTCAAAGCCCGGGTTTTTAAAGACCCGGTCAAAACCCGGTCGATGGGGTTTTGTGTCTCTACTTTTGGGTGGTGGTGATGCTGCTGGTGCCGCAAGTCCAAGCTCAAACTATGTATGTAAGCAGTAAGCAAGTAGCACTTCGAGGTTTTCTGTTTCTAATGACGTTACCCTATGCATTATTTTTCCTAATTTCAAAGTGAACCACGTTCATTAATCTGGTCATACATGATACGACATGTGATTTCTCATTAAATTCAAGTCATGTTCATAATATTACATGAAATACAAAATTTCCATCTTTTTGGAAATTACTCCTTCACAATTTCTCTCATCAGTAATGGTTACCCGGTGCAATACAAATATTACTGAAATTTGATATATCTTCTTAAATGATGAATGATATATTGGCGGAATCAGAATTTAAAAGAATATGCTATAAAAAGCCATATGTTTATTTAAACTCTAAACTGTAGTTTATCAACCTCTTCTTGTTATAGGACTATTTTGTATATATATATAGGAGTACTATTTGGTGATTATCCCTATAAGACTAACGGATTAAATTTGCTTACTTTGTATAGTCAACATGTTACATATTTATGGTTACTCCAGCATCAGCTCTGCCAATCTGGTATTAGTTTCCCACTTTTAGCTGTCAATAGTCTATAATTGGCCATTGCAATCCCGTTGCTTGACGATAAATAGGCATTTTCAAACAATATCCAGGCAAAATTAAATTAGACCTACTACAATATTTCTCTATATCTTCCAAATCAGAAAACCATTATTATATATTTAAAAACACTTGGTAAAATTCGAAAAATGAACCAAGATCTAAAACCCCATGCAATCTTCATAGCATATCCACTACAAGGCCATGTAAACCCTTCTGTCCACTTAGCACGAAAGCTAGCCGAAAATGGCTTCACCATAACTTTTATAAACACTCAATACGTGCATCACGAATGCTCTAGAGCCCGAGGAAATAAAGACGATGACATCTTTGTCGATGCACGACAATCAGGCCTTGATATCCGTTATGTTACAATCTCTGATGGTCTACCAGTAGCGTTTGATAGGTCACTTAATCATGATCAGTTTATGGCTGCTTTATTGCATGTTTTTTCTGCTCATGCAGAAGAAGCTGTTGAGAACATATTAAAATCGGGTGAATCAGTGAATTGTCTAATTGCTGATACGTTTTTCGTGTGGCCAGCAAAAGTAGCAAAGAAGTTTGGGCTTTTGTATATCTCTT
Organism: Apium graveolens; assembly: GCF_009905375.1. Lineage (NCBI taxonomy): Eukaryota > Viridiplantae > Streptophyta > Magnoliopsida > Apiales > Apiaceae > Apium > Apium graveolens. The sequence continues at coordinate 50,366,894 of NC_133648.1, read as the reverse complement.
ATTGGACAGAGACTGCGTTAGTCTTCTCACAATATTATCATATGGATCTTCTGAGGATGAATTCTCACTATGATTGTCTTGGTAAGTTTCTCTGTAAATATATAAGTAGTAATTATGTTGGCATGAAACACTCATTTTTAATGTGCCAATACTTAATCTAATACATGATGAAAATAAACAGATGCACGCCATGAACCAATTGATTACATACCGGGAGTCAAATCAATTGAACCGAAGGACATGACTTCTTTTCTTCAAGCTACTGATACAACAACAGTATGCCACCAAATTATTCACAAAGCATTCGAAGATGTTAGGGGTGCAGATATCGTTCTATGCAACACAGTCTATGAGCTTGAATCAGACACCATATCAGCTCTACAGTCAAAAATCCCATTTTTAGCTATTGGTCCAATAATCCCATTTGGCATCACCAAGAACATTGTGCCTACAAGTCTGTGGGCTGAGTCAGATTGTACACAATGGCTTGACACTAAGCCTCATGGTTCAGTTTTGTACGTTTCGTTTGGTAGTTATGCACATCTCAGAAAAACTGACCTAGTGGAGATAGCTAATGGTTTATTGGACAGCAATGTGAGCTTTGTCTGGGTGCTTCGTCCTGACATTGTTAGCTCAAATGATCTTAATCCGCTTCCCAGTGGATTTGTGGATGAGATGGGTGACCGTGGCATGATCATAAAATGGTGTAGTCAAATGCATGTACTAAGGCACCCTGCCATTGGAGGGTTTTTGAGTCATTGTGGTTGGAATTCAGTAATGGAAAGTGTGTGGTCTGAACGTCCTCTATTGTGTTTTCCTTTGTACACTGATCAATTTACTAATCGAAAATTAGTGGTCGATGATTGGAAGATTGGGATTAACCTTTCTGATAGAAGGATTGTCACTTCGGTTGAGGTCTCTGAGAAAGTTAATCGCCTCATGGATGGAAAATCAAGTAGTAAGTTGCGAGACAGTATAAAGCACTTGAAGCAAATCTTGGCAAGTGCACTGGAAAGTGATGGATCGTCGGAGAAAAATGTGGAACGGTTCAAAAGTCATGTAAATGCTATGATATTACAAAAAAGTAAAACTATAATAGAAAACAAAATGATTTAAGTTGTACTTCAGAATTGTATGATAATTTGGCATCTTCAGAATTGTAACAGATATTGATGTTGAGAGTTAGAAGACACTAAAGGAAAGCAACTTCATACTGATGAAACCATATTATACAATTGCTGTTAGTGACAGTACTGGAACTACTGTCGAATAAACCTTTAATTAAAAAACAGAGTAAAAGATTAGCTAAGATTTCATGACACAATGACTCAGAAGACGAGAATATGCTTGAACATTCTTGCAGCTCAACTTCAAAATTGTTCCAGTGTTCCCTATAGTGAAATTTCAGAAACATTTTTTAAGCAAAAATCAGTAAATATTAGCTGCAAGGAGGCCATCGAAATATTCGGATGAATCATAGTACAGCAACGCATCACTTCATAACTTGAGATTTAGCGACCTTCAATCGTAGTGATTGTGACATCATTAACAGAATTAACTTTAGCACTTTTAGATCCTTTGTTTAAAAGACCTTTATCCGACGTTCTGAAAATAAATGCAGCCTGCTCTGGAGGTGAAAGACCTACTTGATTGCATAACATATACACTACTTCTAACATGCTCGGTCTTGCAGCAGCAGATTCTTGCACGCACAAAAGCGCGATGTGGATGCATCTAAATATTTGGGAATCATGTTCATGTGATTCTCCAAACGACTCATAATCAACTATATCCATGACTCTTGATTCCCCCCAAAGACCCCAAACCTGAAAGAATAAATTTACAGGACCTTCAGTCAAATTACCACTACAGCATTAGTAACTTAGTAACATTTAAGTTGTACGTTTTAATTTTTTCAGTAGTTTATGGACTGGAACTGTGAATCTACGGTTGGTCACTTACATGTCCAATCAGATTGACGGAGTTTTCAGAATAGTAACTGCTGTTCTTTCTTCCCATAATGATCTCCAAGAGTAGAATTCCAAAGCTAAAAACATCGGATTTTATTGAAAAAAGGCCTTCCATTGCATACTCTGGTGACATATAACCACTGCAGTCATACAAGTATCATGAAAGTGCTTAGATTTGACCTCAGTTTATTCAATATGTATATCAGAAGTAATACATACTATGTTCCAACTACTCTTCTAGTCGTTTCTTCAATTTGATCGCTTCCAAATATTCTAGCCATACCGAAATCCGATATTTTTGGGTTCAAGTGAGCATCTAGTAAAACATTACTTGCTTTCAAATCTCTGTGGATTATTCTTAGTCTCGAATCGTGATGGAGATAAACCATCCCCCGAGCTATGCCTAATGTTATTTCAAATCGTCTTCTCCAATCTAGCTTGTATCTTTTTGCATCATATGATCATTCAAGGTTAACAGTAACGTTATTATTAATCAAGTACAGTGTAATAAACAAATACAGTAGACCATTTTTAAAATGGTAAATATGCCTAATAAATTTTACTCTGAAGGTTAATTCATACCAAAAAGAAAGCCATCCAAGCCCTTATTTGGCAAGTACTCATATATCAGCATTTTCTCTTCATTCTGAATGCAGTAACCAAATAGTCTGACAAGATTCCTGTGTTGAAGCCTTGCTATCAACGTTACTTCATTTCTAAATTCCTGTAGCCCTTGCCCGGACGTGTTTGACAACCTTTTAACCGCGATATCTTTTCCATTTGGCAGTTTACCCTAAAAAAATATGATTCTTGAGCATTATCTATGTACACTTATTTACTGCAAATATAATCAAACTATGAAGTACCTTGTACACAGAGCCAAAACCACCTTCTCCAATTTTGTTAGCACTAGAGAAATTTTCAGTCGCAGCTAAAACAGTGCTTAAAGAGTAAAATTTCACATCAACAGCAGTTGTCCCCATTTCATCAAACTCGAGCTCGTCTCCCCTTGAAGAGCCATAGACAGAATTTCTGCGATTACTACTAAACAACCATATTCCTTCCTCCCTTTTCCTAGCTTTCTCTAGATTTCATAAGTTATTTGATTAGTAGTGAAGAATGGTTAACTAATAAGCATAAGACAAAACTGCAGTGATAGTATTATAGCTACCTCTCTTCTTCTTCTTTTTGTTCTTCATTGTTAACCAATATGCGAGAATAAGCAGAACAAAAAGTGCAGAACTCAGTAGAGGTACTAAAACATTGATGTAGCCATAGGATCTCTCAGGCTTCTTTAAATAGTTAGCTGTAACATATGAATGAAATTGTATGACAGTGATTCAAGAGTAAATTGCACTTCACATCTCCATTTTATCAGCTTTAAAATGGTTACACCGATTATGAAATCTGTTACTGTATAGTAAGTTAGCCTTACGGTTTTGCATGGCATCACCAAGCCGTTTTTTGTTCCAAAAAGGTTGAAGTTGATTGTTAAGGGTATCTCAAACTTTTGCACTTAAATTGTTAACAATAAAAAAGAAAAATAAAACACTGCCAGTCGAAGGGAAGAAGAAATAGCCTTGAAGGCCTGACTTGAAACGGAGGATGAAGAAATGTGGAGATAGTGCGCAATCTTCCCTGAGATCGAGACCAGAAAGAAACTGCCTTAAGAAAGAAGATTATGATGCTCACATATATTAAAAAAGTTTAAGGTCTCTCAAATGAAGCCCTACAATGGCGTAGCAGGCCTCTCAACAGATATTTAACAACTCATGTAACTATGTAAGACACGACACTACAAAGAATCAAATTCTAATGTGCATATATTATGTAACGACGATAATAATAAAAACAACCTTATAGTAATTTCTGAAACAATTAGTAAAAGGAAACTATACCAAACTCAATGGAGTCCACACGAATATAGAAATCCTGGCCACCGCTTGAAAACTCTCGCAGGTCTACCAATGGATCATGCCATGTAATGCATCCTTTTGGAACTCCTTCACGCACATCAGCTGCAGAGTAACCCATACACAAGCAGTTCTTCAAGCATAAGTCTGCACATGCTTGCATATCCAAATTCATGTCGCGCCTTGCTTTAGAGGTGTCAGGCAGCTTCATCCTTTCCAGCTTTACAAATCTGAAATGTTTTACTTAATTTAACAAGATAATACTGAAAAACAATCTCAACTAACAATGATACTTAACGAGGTTTACAATTGAGAGATAGACTGTTGGACTTTCGAGAGGCCCAATTCTCTCCAACTAGTAAACAACACAATTGCCAATCGATCCCCTGAAACCCTACGTACTTCCCCCTTTTTGTCCAACTGCATAACGCCCCTTTTGCCCCTGCTCCTTTACTGTATTCTCCCTTTTGCCCCTTGACCTAACTGTTGACCCGTTATTCCATTTCCAGCTGAAGTTACCCTTTTGTCCTTACTTTTCTTTCTGGTTCGAGTATAAAACAGCAAAGGCCTTCCTTCATTTTGGTTCATTACATTACCCCTCACCCAAACATCCACCTTGTCCTCAAGGTGGAATCTAGGAAATTGCAGGGCTGCCGTGATGACATCTTCCCAAGTAGACTCATGATTCGGCAGGTCCTTCCACTTAATTAAAGCCTCCAGTTTTGGCCCATCCCCTGTTTGCACTTGACGGACTTCCAGGACTTGTTCGGGCTCCACGATCAGTTCAAAATCTGCTGTTAACTGAGCTGGGAGAGTAGGTGACACTGGAGTCGTCCCCACTGCTCTTTTCAATTGTGACACGTGAAACACTGGATGCAGTTTACTATGGCTGGGAAGGTCCAACTTGTAGGCCACTCGTCCTACACGCTGCAATATGCGAAAGGGTCCGTAAAAACGGGCTGCCAGCTTCTCGAATGGTCTCCTAGCCAGTGAATGTTGCCGGTAAGGTTGTAATTTCAAATACACCAAGTCATCTGCCAGAAACTCGACATCTCTTCTACGATTGTCAGCGGCTACTTTCATAATGTGCTGGGACTTCAATAACTGAAAATGCAATTCATCTAGCACAGCATCACGTTCTTGCAGAAAATCATCCAAACTATCCACAGGGGTACACCCCTTCACCAACCTCACAATATGGGGAGGGTCACGCCCATAAATTACCTTAAAAGGACTAACCTTTGTAGAACAATGTGGTGACGAATTATAGGAAAATTTGGCCCAGGGCAGCCACTTAGCCCATGACTTGGGTTTATCACCAATGAAACAGCGCAAGTATGTCTCAAGACTCTTATTCACAATCTCCGTCTGCCCGTCCGTTTGCGGGTGGTAGGCAGTGCTCTTCTTCAAAATTGTCCCGTGAAGTTTAAATAACTCATTCCAAAATGTGCTTAAAAAAATTCGGTCCCGATCCGATACAATTGACGCGGGAAAACCATGCAAACGGACTACTTCCTTCATAAATACTGCTGCCACCGTAAATGCATCAAACGGATGCCTTAACCCAATGAAATGAGCGTACTTTGAAAACCGATCCACTACCACCAAGATGGTATTATACCCGTGAGACAGTGGTAATCCTTCTACGAAATCGAGGGACACATCCTCCCACACCATCGTCGGAATTGGAAGAGGCTGCAATAGCCCTGCTGGAAGTTGTTGGGAAACCTTTTGTTGTTGGCACACTTGACATTTCTGCACATACAACTTGATGTCTTGCCTCATCCCCATCCAGAACCAGTTTGTAGCCATTCTTAAGTACGTCTTGACTTCCCCAGAATGGCCCCCCATAGCTGCATCATGGTACTCATACAACAGTTTAGGGATCAGTTGGGATTTTCGGGGCAGGACGCACCTCCCTTTATACAGTAGGCGTTTGTCCACCACAGAGAAACGTTTATGCTGCCTGACCCCTGTTTCTACTTCTGATCTGATACGCCGTAATTCCTTATCACCCTCCATTTCTTTCTCTAACAGCTCCCATGACACCACTGGTGTAGTCACTAGTGTATTCAGAATCACCTCTCCCACTTGCTTTCGAGACAGCGCATCAGCGACTTTATTCGAAGCCCCTGCCTTAAATTGGATTTCGAAATCATAACCCAGCAATTTGGTGACCCACTTTTGATAATCTGGGTTTACTTCTCTTTGTTGCATCAAGAATCGCAAGCTTTGTTGGTCGGATCGCACTATGAAGTGTCTACCCAACAAATATGGTTTCCACTTTTGCACGGCGAGACAAATCGCGATCAGTTCCTTTTCATACACAGACTTCTGTCTTGCCTTTACTCCCAACAGTTTGCTGAAATATGCTATGGGTCTGCCCATCTGCATTAGTACCGCGCCAACGCCATAACCGGATGCGTCTGTTTCAAGCACAAACGTTTGCTGAAAATCTGGCATTCTTAGCACGGGTGGGCTGATCATAGCTGCTTTTAACCTGTCAAACGCTTCCAAAGCAGTTGCAGTCCACCCGAAGTTATCCTTCTTTAACTGTTCGGTCAGTGGCTGCGCAATCTGGGCATAGTTTGCCACAAACTTACGGTAGTAGCCCGTCAACCCAAGAAAGCCCCTCAACTCGCGTAAATTCTGTGGTGGTGGCCATTCCAACATTGCTTGGACCTTTTCTCGATCCATCTCCACCCCTTGTGCAGATATTACATGTCCCAAATATCCAATAGTAGTCTTTCCGAACTCACATTTCTTCCGATTCACAAACAAAGATTGACAGCCTAATACCTCCAGAACTGTATTTAAGTGTTGTTGGTGTTCCTCCAAACTGCTGCTATACACAAGGATATCGTCGAAAAAAACCAAGACAAATCTGCGTAGGTAAGGGCGGAAAATATCGTTCATCAATGATTGGAACGTTGCTGGACCATTCATTAATCCAAACGGTAGGACTAAGAATTCATAATGGCCGTCATGGGTGCGAAAGGCCGTCTTGTGCGTATCTTCGGGCTTAACTAAAATCTGGTGATACCCGGCTCGTAAATCCAGCTTTGAGAATACCACCGCCCCGTGTAATTCATCCAATAATTCGTCGATTACGGGAATGGGGAATTTGTCCGGCACAGTTTCTTTATTTAGAGCCCGGTAATCGATGCAAAATCTCCATGAACCATCCTTTTTTTTTACTAGAAGCACAGGGCTAGAGAATGGACTAGTTGAAGGTTTGATAATTCCCGCCTCAAGCATCTCTCGGATTAGCTTTTCAATTTCATCTTTTTGTGATTGGGGATATCGATACGGACGAACACTGATGGGATTACTTCCATCTTTCAACACAATGGCATGCTCTCGGTTCCGGCTGGGAGGGAGTCCTACTGGGTCCTCAAATACCCTGTTATGTTTGGCCAACACCTCTGTTAAAAATTCTGGATCTTTTCCAGTGCAGTTACCACTGTCCTGTACCGTGGCCTCCATGCGGCTGCATTCCACCCAGTAGCCACCACCATGTTTTCTTATACCTCTCAACAGTGCCTTCAATGAAATTTGAGATCGGACCAGTGTTGGATCTCCCACCAGTGTAACAGGCTCACCCTCCATCTCGAACTTCATAACCTGTGTTTTCCAGTTAGTGAGTACCATCCCCAGCTTTTCCAACCATTGGATGCCTAAGATGACATCCGTGCTGCCCAGTTTTAGTGGCAAAAAATCCTCCCTTACCTCTACTCCTCCATCTAGTTGTAACAATACGTCTTTACATACTCCGTCCCCTTTGATAGGTTCACCATTCCCCAATGACACACCGAAGTTACCTGAATTCGTGACCTTAACTCCTGCCCTCTCCACCGTGGCTAATGATATGAAGTTGTGTGTGGCTCCCGGATCGATCATTACCACAACTTCGTGATCTCCGAGCAGCCCTTTTAACTTCATTGTCTTCGGGTTGGAAAGCCCTATTACTGAATTTAACGAGACCTCTGTTAACAACTCTCCGGGCGGTGATTGTGGGCTGTCCAGACCTTCACCTTCTACCTCTCCTTCTTCCTCCTCAATCAGCATCACACTCAGCTCTCGTTTAGCACATCTATGTCCTACCATCCATTTCGCATCACATCTGTAACACAGCCCCTTGGCTCTTTTTTCCTGGAGCTCCCTTTCCGTCAACCTTTTAACCTCTCCAGTAGTGGTCACCGTCTTAGGAGATTGGACTGATGCCTGAGTCGTAGACGATCTTGCACTCCAAGCCCTGGTCAGTGTGGGACTAGAGGGTTGTATTCCTGAATATGGGGTTACTGTAGACGACCCACTGTTGTACAACGACAATGCCCCTGTCTTGATGTGACTTAGCCCCATCCTTCGATGTCCAATCACCTTTAATTTCTCCTCTACCCTTACTGCTTGCTCCATGGCTTGTTCTAGGCACATGGGATGTAGCAATCTCACTTCTGCCTTCACCTCCTCTTTGAGTCCATTAACAAAATGCCCTAACAGCATCTCTTCCGACACTTGCTCGAGTGGAGCTGCAGTCTCAATAAACTTGCGTTTATACTCGTTAACTGTGGTTGTTTGAGCTGTAGCTAGCCATTGTTCATATAACGATCCTCCGTTACTAGGCCTAAACTGTCGTAGTATAAACACCTTCAAGTCTGCCCATCGTCGTATTGGGTGACGTTTATTTTCCCATTGATACCACCGTAAAGCATCCCCATCCAAAGCTACTATCACCGCCTCTAACATCTCTTCCTCCGACAACCGGTAAAAAGAAAAATACCGCTCCACTCTCAATATCCAGCCATCGGGATCCACGCCATCGAAAATGGGCATATCCAATTTTCTATATCTCCAGTTCCCATTGCCTCCACCCATACTGCCCATCCCACCGTATCCACCGTAATTTCCCCCCGGGCCTCCACCAGATCCACCACCGGCTACACTCCCTCCTTGTGTGCCACGAACCCCAAACCCTCCATTCATCTCCAACTTCCCCAACGGAGTTAGCCCCAATGCTTCCACTGATGACCCATGTTTATTCCCACTTGCATCGATTTTGTCTGGGATAGGGGCTTGAAAGGACTGTAGGTTCGTGAGTGTAGAGCGTACCTCAGATTGGAATTTGATCTGCTCGTTACGCATAGTATTGATGAGTGACTCGTGGTACTCTCGGCTGCGGTTGATTCTACCCTCGAGGCGGCCAGACATCGCTTCAAACTCCGCCCCCATCTTTTGATTGGCTGCTCCTTGTCCCTCCATCAATACCTCTGTCAACGAGTGCCTCATAGCTTCCATAGCTTTCTCTACAGTCTTAGTGACCATCTCCTTCAACGATTCCTCAACTAACAATAGCTTCTCCTCCACCATATCCAACCGCTGCGCCGTCGTTGGTGGCCCCATCGGATACGAAGTGCTCTGATACCACTTTGAAATGTTTTACTTAATTTAACAAGATAATACTGAAAAACAATCTCAACTAACAATGATACTTAACGAGGTTTACAATTGAGAGATAGACTGTTGGACTTTCGAGAGGCCCAATTCTCTCCAACTAGTAAACAACACAATTGCCAATCGATCCCCTGAAACCCTACGTACTTCCCCCTTTTTGTCCAACTGCATAACGCCCCTTTTGCCCCTGCTCCTTTACTATATTCTCCCTTTTGCCCCTTGACCTAACTGTTGACCCGTTATTCCATTTCCAGCTGAAGTTACCCTTTTGTCCTTACTTTTCTTTCTGGTTCGAGTATAAAACAGCAAAGGCCTTCCTTCATTTTGGTTCATTACAAAATCCCTCCCCACTTCCACAAATTTGGCCTTCTCGTTTACGTACACAACCTTGTGAGCCATCTCTTAAGTACCAGTCCCGTGACGACTTTGGCTCGAATCCCGGAGGACACTTGCACTCGTACTCACCCACATTGTATATGTTACAAACACCAAAGGCGCCACAATGACTAAAATAATCACAGGTATCCTTGGGTGCTGAATAGAAGTTGACCCATTTATGGTCTTGCCAGATTAGCCTTTGAAGTGTTCCAGTTGACTCATTAACAATCATTCTTGATATAATTGAAGTGTCACGCAAGTAATCCACTAGGTATACCTCCTCAGGATTGTCAATATAACTTATATTGAAGATGAAACTAGAAGATCCAAGGACTGCCATTTCGGGTACACCACTCCATCCTACTCCATTCCAAGGTCCTCCACGCCACACGATATTCCGATTTTTATATAAAAACATCTGGGGAACTGATCCATTAGCATCAATTATAAGTGAATATGACCCCCTTCCTGGATTGTTGGGTGACTCCCATGCTGTCAAAGCTCGATTCAGACCAGACTTGCGGTCCACTCCAATCTTCATGTTTGAAATTAGAGCATCTGTTGGAAAATCAGAGCTCTGCCACAAAAAACCTTTCTTGCTATTAACTTCATGCAATACAAAATTTCCTGAATCCAAGAGCTCAGCTGAGTGGTTTAATTTAACAACAGATGATGACAAGTTTGAAATATTAGTCGACCATACAACATCATCGGGATTTTGACTGTCATATAAAACGAGATTTCCAGTCCTGTGTAGTGATAAGACACCGAATGTATTTGTGATAGGGTTATCCCTGTTGGCAACCCAAACTACTGTTTGTACAGACACTGTATTGTACCAAATACCCACATATCTTCTGCTAGTACTATTTATAGGGCTAAAGAATCCAAGTGCAAAGTTTTCTTCCGTGGAAACTAAAACACTGCCGTCCCTGAGAGGCTTATCCTGGGTGATGATGCTGGTGCAAGTGCAATATCGGAGGAGAAGAAATGTGAAATACAAACTTCGGGAGTTCTTGCTAAGCATGTTTCGTACAATTTATGCCTTGTTTACCAGATAGTACGTACTAAGATATTTTGTATTATGTACTCTGCTTGCGACACCAAGTAAACAGTACTTCAGGAGGTATTAGCAAACTTCAGGAGAGGGACGTATAAACTGCAGCCACGCAGGGAACAAAAATGAATATTATTAAAATTATGGTTGTTAGGGGTGCCTGAGAATGGACGATGTTTGAAATACCAGTAAATTAACAAAGTCACATGTTTGAAATTATGTTATTTTCATGTTTGAACTTATGTTAGAATGTTATGTTGTCTGTCTAGGAGTAAATTAACGAAGACTAATATAAGTTTTTAGAGAGTCATCTTCATCTGAAAATTCAAAGCTCAATTCTGGCATCACCATTGTCAAACGATAGCTGCGAATAAGACATATATATGGACCATATTTGATCTAGTGGTAACAAAGTCAAATTTGTGATGCTGGTGTTAATAATCTGCTTGATTATATATAACAGTATAACAATTAACAAGAACCGAAATTATATTATTTCATATTAACCCTCAAGTTTGTAACACTTAATAATTTTAGGGAGGAATGGTACTGCATACACTGCCGGCCATGGCCATTAAAATTTGAAATAACAAGAAGAAATTATTGTAAAAAGTTATTACTTGACTTGATGGTGGCCGGCTGTTAAAATTCGAAATAACAAAACAACAATAAAAAACTGAACTTGGAGTATGTTTAGGGAAGATAAATGATGGGAAATAACTATTTAATAGATTAGTATAAAACATTTGATGACCTGTGATTTCTCGAAATTAAGAAATAAGAAATTATTAATATTTTAGGGAACTACAAAAACACATTATAAATTCCAAGAAGTTGAAATCTGATTGCAAAATCGAATTTCCTATATACTCATTTGAAAGAATATTTCAAACTAACTGGGAGGTACTTAAATAATAATTATTTTTTGTCTAACTGAGAGGGACTTAATATAGTGTATATAATTGAGAAAAAATGACAAAAATAACTTTCAAATGGTTTCTACCTGTCAAAAATAGACGAACATCAAACAGTAGTGGAATCAAAAAGTCTACCAATTGAAAGATGAATAAAGGGCAGAAATCTGGTTCAGAGTTAAAGCTAATACTCTAGTTTCCCGCTGCCACCGCATGAGCTACAAGACCGGGCAGACGAACATCTTGAACAATAGCTGCATTTGTTAGGAAGCCTGTTATTTTTTAAACAAGTTTATATATTACACTACAGCAAAAAAAAAAAAAAAATCACAATGATTTTTTCGAAATAATGAGAAACAGAATTAGGTTATGCCCCGTTGTATATCTGGTGGCCGCATTCTTAGCACTAAGTCTAGCTTTCTCAGCGTTTCCATCTGAGTCTCCTGAGCACAAACCCTTTACCTGTACCCTCTGAACAATACCTGAATTTCTGCAGTCTCCACAAGTTTTTAAAGGTACTTCTGTTTTACCTCTATTTACAGATTCTCTATCTTTTCCCGTATTTGCTTTACTGAGTCACAGTTGATAATATTATTATATATAACATTATTAAGAGATTGCTCTTAAGTGAAATTTTCTTATTTTCTGATTCAGTGTATGTAGATGGATCTTTAGGACCAAATTGACTAGGAATGACCAAATCACCTTCGGTTGTTTCAGGTATCCTCATCATAGGAATAAGTGGTCCATGCTATAAAATTTTTAAGATATAGTGGATGATTTATCATGATGAACAATATCATTTTCTTCTTCCATAAAGTGTAGTTCACTTTGTCAAAGACAATAATCTTGATACTGCTAAGTTGCCGTGCACTCATAATTTCAAAAATTTAATCTATTTACTCTCAGATTTTGTTGTGATACCACTTGTTAAGTATGAAGTGCAACACAGAGGGGCCGGGGGAGGGGGTTAATGTGTTTAGGCTATGGAACTTAAATAGGTAGATATAAATTTGTAGTGATAAATAACTTAGTGTAAAATGCACAAGTAATTATCAAAACTCATTTGATTTATATTAAATCAAATTAGTTGTGCTACAAATCTGTGTTCTTGAATAATAAAAAATCAACTAATTCTCTTGAGAGAATACAAGATTTTTAGATATGTTTTTGTTACTCTGAACAAAGGACCCGCGGCATGTTTTATAGATTAACATGCACAGTTTACAGAGCTTGCACTAAAATAGATTAACACATTTTCTAAAGCTAGTTTGTCTATTTTTATTTCTAGTGCAACATATTTGTGTAGAATCTACTAGGTCTGTGACCTTGCTTTGTCCCGTTAATCTTGACCCTTGATCTTGCACTCTTCAAGCTGCATTTGTAGACTTTCCATTTTAGTGATAAAACAGTGTGTTGATGGATAATCTTGAATCTTAAAGTTAGTTATATTCTATAAATTTGAGCTGTTATCAAGATCTTTGTTAGGAATATGTGTATTAGTTTGATGATAAGTTAAACAAAACACTTAAGTAGAAATCTAGTATTTGTAGCCTCAACGGATAAGACCATCTTGGCTATCCGTTGAAGGAGTAGCTTTACTTAGCAATAAGTTCAGTATTGTAGCACATTTCATTCTCTGAATTCAAGTTGTAATTCTTAGATGTTGTAGGAAATTATCAGTCATGTTGACTACTAGTGGATATGCAAATAGGAGGGCTAATTGTAAATATTTCATGGCTTGTAATTTTGTATAAGTGAAGAAGTATCTACTGATATTGAAGACCTTCAACGGATAAGAAACAAAGCTTCAACGGATGTCTCTAAAGTTTCAACGGATAATATCCATCAACGGATAAGTGCTTCAACGAATAAAGACTTCAACTGCTAATGCATCAACGAATAAAGCTTCAACGGATAAAGCCTCAACGGATAAGGCACCAACGGATGAAAGCTTCAACGGATGCTTAGTTCATTAGCAGTTGATAGTGACAATTCATAAGCTGACGGAGGCACATGGGTTGACAGAGACAAACTGGAATGTGGAAGCCTCTAGGAGGAATCAAGAAAATGCAGCATTTCCATTCTGGTGCAAACAAGGAAGTATTCAAAGATTAACAGCTAAGCCTAAATTGCATTGGATAGAGAAATGAAGAAGAAACATGTGAAGAGCCTTTTTAATTGTATTTTACAATTTTTGTCTTCACTTGTAAACTCGGTAATATATAAACCAAGTAGCAGCTAGTAATTGAAAATGAATTTTCCAGAGCTGTTTAGAAAAATCCAGAGAGAAAATCATCTAGTTTGTACTAGGAAGCAGCTGTGATTTAATTCTTTGAATAACAGATTTTCTGAAATAACACATCTCTGGTGGAACAACAAATCCACCAGAAAAGTTTTTAAGTTCTCTGTGTTCTTTACATTTGTGTTTGAATATATATCTGTCTGCATTAGCTTCAAGCAATTCACACACACATTTGCTCTCAAAAACATTTAGCCTTAGAAACTGCTCTAAACTTGAAAAAGTTTTGAGATTTACATTCAACCCCCCTTCTGTAAATCTCATTGTTAGTCCACTGGGAATAACAATTGGTATCAGAGCAAGCTTTTAACATAAAAAGAGTTTAAAGATCTATTCTGCTAACATCATGAGTGCACAGAAGAATCCTCCTGCTATCAACATGAGTAGGAAGGATATTGGGATAAAGATTCCAGTCCTGGAAAAAGATAATTATCATCACTGGAAAGTGAAGATGCATTTACATCTTCTTTCTCAAGATGAAAGCTACATCAACTGTATTGAAAATGGTCCTCACATCCCTCACAAAGTGGCCACAGCTGCTACTGCAACATTTGCTGTTGGACAGTCCATTCCCAAGCCAAAAGCAGAATGGACTATTGAAGACATGGAAGAAATCCGCAAGGACAAGAAAGCCATGAACATTTTATTTAATGGTTTAGATCAAGATATGTTTGACAATGTCATCAATAGCCAAACTGCAAAGGAAGTTTGGGATACTGTACAAATCATCTGTGAAGGTACTGAGCAGGTTAGAGAGAACAAGATGCAGCTTCTTATTCAACAGTATGAATATTTTCACTTTGAAGAAGGAGAATCATTAAATGATACCTTCAATAGATTTCAGAAACTGTTAAATGGATTGAAGCTGTATGGCAGAGTGTACCAAGTCAAGGATTCCAACTTAAAATTTCTGAGGTCTCTACCAAAGGAATGGAAGCCTATGACTGTCTCTCTAAGAAATTCTCAAGATTATAAGAACTTCACACTTGAAAGATTATATGGAATTTTGAAGACTTATGAACTTGAAATGGAGCAGGATGAGCTGCTGGAAAAGGGAAAGAGAAAAGGAGGAACAGTTGCACTTGTAGCTGACAGTGAGAAGATTGAAGCCAGGAATGAGGAGAAGACAATGCCAAGTCTCAAAATTGGCACAAGCAAATCAGAATCAAGCAAGGGTAAAGAGCAAGTAGCTGAGGATGAAGACAATTCCAGTCAGGATGACTCTGATGATGTTGATGAACATCTGGCTTTTCTGTCCAGGAGGTTTGCAAAGATGAAGTTCAGGAAAAATACAAAATTTACTAAGCCAAACAAAAACATGGTGGACAAATCCAAGTTCAAATTTTATAACTGTGGCATTAGTGGACACTTTACAAGTGAGTGTAGGAAGCCAACCTCTGATAAGAAGAAATTTGAGCAAGTTGATTACAAAAAGAAGTATTTTGATTTGCTCAAACAAAAGGAAAGAGCTTTTCTCACTCAAGATGATTGGGCAGCAGATGGAGTCAATGAAGATGACAATATGGAATATGTCAACCTAGCCCTGATGGCTAATTCTGATGAAAATGAAACTAGTTCATCAAGCAACCAGGTAATTACTACTGATCTCTCTCAGCTTTCTAAAAATGAATGCAATGAAGCCATAAATGATATGTCCAATGAATTATATCATTTGCGTGTTTCCCTTAAATCACTAGCTAAAGAAAACATTAGGATCAAAGAGAATAATGTGTTTTTAAGTGATAGGAATGCTGTGTTAGAGGATCAGGTAATTGAGCTTGAAAAGACTAAACTTAAATGCCTGACTGTTGAGAGTGAACTAGAAGAAGCTGTTAAGAAAGTAAAAATTCTTTCTAAACAGTTAGAAAGTGAGCAAGAGGTAATCAAGGCCTGGAAAACATCGAGGGATGTTAGTGTTCAGATTGCCAAGGTTCAGGGAATTGAATCATTATGTGAGAATGCCTGAAAGAAAAACAAAAAGGAGTTAGAATTAATTGATGGATTGTCAACGGATATGGAATCAACGGATGATAAAAGTTATCCGTTGAAGGAAGAAAAAGAGCATCTGTTGAAGGCTTATCAATTAAAACAGGCAAGTAATTTCAAAAATAAAAATCTCAATAAGAAAGATGGTTCAACTTTCAAGAACTTTGTCAAAGAAGGAGCTAGCACATCCAAAGATGTCAGTAAGGTGAATATAGG